>NW_026606048.1:0-12047 GCF_932274485.2 Patella vulgata | reverse complement strand
AGACATAATGAACAATCAATGAATATCACTCAGAATAAACTAATGTGAATGGAATTTTCAATGTTTTCATTTTTCATTATCTATTATTTAACTATTATAGCAAGAACGACCAGCTCTATAACTAAATCTTACATAACGCACCTTGAAATAGATTTACGGCGTTTTATTAAAAATTTATCGTTCTAATGGGGATACTGATACTGATAGCATGTTATGGTGCTACTGGTCTAGGCCTAAATACATTGAAATTTATTGACAAATTAAATAGTATCCCTAAAAACGTTTGTAGGCCTACACAAGATTTACTCTAATCGAAAACTAACTTATATAAATTTGTTCAAACATAGAAATATGGCTTATTATACGTTGACCCACCTTAATTTTCGGACTTTTTATATGACGACAGTCATTATTTCTCTGGAAACATCAATATTGTGTCACAGTCAAACAGTTGTATCTGTATTTCATTGTTTAGCCTTTTTTAAAGATCTTAATAATTGGTCATATTATTTATGGAGGTGGCTTGAAATATATTATTAAAGATTATGTAAGATTTGGATAAAGAGCTGGTTGTTCCTGCTATAATAGTTTAAAAATAGATTTTCAAATTACATTATCATAAGCTTTTATAATCTTAACAATGGTACTTGACAATCGAGACTAAGTCTATCTAGTTAAATAATCAAAACTCACAACTGTTTTAATCCATTTAAATCTCGGCCATCCAATTGGCTAGAGAGTGGATCATAGGCTTGCCATGACGTTTTTATTTGAACCTTTAGAAATCACCTTAAGTTATGACTTAAATGTCAAGCGTGGAATTCATAAAACAACTGATCAGGACCGAGGTTCCAATATTTAACGTTATCGTAGTCGAATGAATTTACGGCTGCGGCAATGTAATATTTCTCGACTTACTGTGATGAACCACCAAACACTTGTATTATCAACGTGTTGTTTCTTTGGTAGCTGGACAATAAGTGATTATTTTAGCATCGCGATTACATCACTGATAGTCAGGTGATCTTTATAAAACCTTCTAGTCAGGGCCGGATTAAGGTTTTGTGGGGTCTTAGGCCAAGATATTTCAAGGGACCTATTTCACAGACATCCATTCATCCATCAAATACAAAATAACAGTAGCATATGTATGTGCATTATACATTGCATGTATTGCATTAGTTTCAGTACATAGGTGATTATAGAGAGGATTTATTGAACCAAGCGAGAACTTAGGGAAACACAGAGACTCTAAAAGCTTTGGTCCCTATTTCTAGTACAACACTGTATAGAGTACTGGTGATATGAAGACTTGTGATTTCGACGGTATAACATTTACTTAGTCAAAAGTCAATCTTTTTCTCCCAAGTCAAATTAGCCAGCAATCTAATTATTAGAATATGTCACATCAGTTATAACGACCCTGTATGAGTTTTTGAAATATTGTAATTTGACCAGTCTGATTAGTCGTCATGGTCATCATAACAACTATTTTGACACCAGCATTGAAATGAAATGTTCTTATTATCTTTCAAATAACCTCACTTATTTTGTTTTGGTGTGTGTTTCAGGTGTGCTTTTCAATGTACAAATGGTTGAATTTCATTGTGGATGACATACAAGCAATAATTCATCAAGTTTTGAGGTATACAATTTTTGCCACTGCAAAGACTAGTTTCCAGGAAATGTTCATTTGAAGTGAGTCGCCCCAGGAAATTTAGAGGACTGTTATACTCTTTCGACGCCACGTTTCAACCAATCAGAAATCAAGAAATTAACATTTTGAGCTACAATTTATATTTAGTTTTAAATATTTAAATATGTTTAAGTACCCGTTTGTCTTTTTCTTTTGTACTTTTCTAGTGTGCTTATTACGTCGATAGCATTTCAGAGATACAGAGTAAAGGCCGGTTACACTGAGTGCGAGAACTACGACTCGCTGATGTAAATCTAAATAAATGACATCAAATGCTCGTTAAGAAACATTCATAGTCCAGTCGTTAAAGATGTATTCCTTTCAAGCTCCAACATCACTCTTAAAATGTCAATAATTCTTTATGAATTAAAATTTGGGAATTTGTTATGAATCAGACAAATTTTAATCTTACTTGCATGCCGCACTTAAAACGATACAAACGCAAAATATTTTGTCTTGTAACAATATTAACTGACCTTTACCTGTGTTATTTTTTCAGGTGTTACAGTGTCTAAAACCTACATGGAGGACATTGGAACCAAACACATTGATAAAAAAACTATTGAATCCTGGATGTGAAGGAATTTGGATAACTAATGAGAGAGATGTGTTATTAAGCGTGTATAAAAGGATACTACACTAATCATTCGGCAAAAAGAACATCGAACAAGTATTGATGAACAGACTATTATTGACAAACCTGGATATCGATCTGAAGAGGCGTATATGTGTATTGTCTCTAAAGTGAAGTCGAATGAGGTGGACAAAATAGATTCTGTTATCCTAAATCCTCCTTGTGAAGCAAAAAATCTTGAAATCAAAAGTCAAAAAGGTTTAATCCAAGTCATCAAAATCTGCCTGTTTGAACGATATAATAAATTAATCCTTGTGGCCATGTAAATTTCACCAATTGTAAATTCAATTTCATTTAAAATACAAGCCAACAGTAAGGCTGATGTCCCCCGCCGAAATCCCAAAATAAATAGATGACACATATTAATTAATCGCACATTTATTTTTTTCAAAAGTATCGAGCAATCAAACTACACACTAAGTTTCATCACTCTCTATCAGATAGAATCAAGATTATCTTGTCCCAAAGAATCGACCAATGAAATTGATTAGCTCTGCTTAGCTTTAGCTTGCCTTGAAATGTTAATAATTGAAATCAATCAAGACATTCACCTAATGAACATTTACATCAGGGTTAAACATTCTACCTCAACTAAAAGCAGAGTTTTTATGTTCCAAATTCTTGACCAATAAAATTGCTTATCGCTCCTTACCCCAGACAGAAAATTCGCACAATCGAACTTAGTCAAGGTAATGATATAATGGATCTATATTCAGAGTTTCATTGCTCTCACTTCATTATAACCAATGTTATTGTGCCCCTAAAGCATCAACCAATCAGATTGCTTATCTCTGCCTACCGTAAGCAGACAATGTTCATCATCGAACTCCATCAAAGGATTCACATACTGAATGCCTACACCAAGTTTGAACATTCTGCCTCAATTAGAGAGAGAGAGAGAGAAATGGGGTTTAACGTCCACTCGACACAAACTAGGTCATTTCGGGACTAACATGGTTTATCTTTATTTACATAATTCGCTTGCGCATAGGGGTCTTTAGCAGTGGGAGGAAACCGGAGGCCCCGGAGAAAACCCACGAGGTTGGACAGGCGACCCTACTCCTTGCCACGTACAACCGGGGATTCGAAACCACGCCAGTCGACTCAATGACAGACTTTATGATACAGCGCGCGCACGCTAACCATTCAGCCATCCAACCCCCCTACCTCAATTAGAAGGAGAGTTATTGTTTTCCAAAGTCTCGACCAATCAAATTGCTTATCGCTCTGCTTACCCTCAGCAGAAAATGTTCATTATCGAACTTCGTCAAGGTATTGATGTAATAAAGCTATACACCAAGTGTCCTCACTCTCACTTAATTAGAACTAAGGTTATTGTGTCCAAAGCATCAACCAATCAAATTGCAGAAAATGCTCATCTTCGAACTTCATCAAGGCATTGACCTAATAAACACCTAGAACAAGTTTGAACATTCTAGCTCAATTAGAAAGAGAGTCATTGTGTCCCAAAAAGTTTGACGAACGGACGGACAGACGGACAGACGGACACACTCATCTTCGAAAGGCGGGGGGACAATAACATGACTGCAAGAACTGGAATAAAACTGCTATTTTATTTTGTTTAATTTCTCGGTCGTAATTGCATTCATCATTGATTTATTGATATCCGATAGGTAATATGAATTCCACAAACGTCTGACTATTACTTAAAATAGACCGAAATGGGCCTAAAAACACATATTATTGTATATAGTGAATGTATATAGTCAATATAGTCATTTATATTCAATTGTTAATAATATTATTGTAATTTCGAATCAATTATGTTCGGTGAAATACGTGAACAGTCCAAATTGAACGGCGGTCGATTATGCTTGCTTAGTTCATTCTACGCGCTTTTTTATTATCATTTTGTCGTTTGTGAATGTGTCATTACTAATTATCTTTTAGGATATATTTTTCTTTTTCATTCACAAATGGCGTCCGCAACCATAGGATACACGACTCTTGTACTGATTATAAAATGTTCATTGGATATTAGGATCCCATATTTTTTACGGTAAGATAACAACATCGATTGGGATTGAAATGTGTTAATATTTAATTCTAATTCGTGTTTTAATTTCAAATATTATGGAAAAGATTAAGCTAGATGTTTAGCTCCTTTAATGAAGGAAATGTAAGTAACAGTGAGCAAAAGTAAGAATTGTCTCTTTAATAGACTAGACGATTTTAAGTACCCTTGGAGGTGAATATTAGTTCTGTCTTCGCATGTAAAATGTCAATAATAATGCCCATGCTCGTTTCCACGTTTCTACTAAAACTGACGTAAACTATCATAAGTGTGCAATAACATGGAAAATGTGTAGTTATTGCACGGCTCAGCTCCATCGAATCTACTAGAGCGAAAACAATTATGGAAGGGTATCGCTGCCAATATTAAATGCTCTGCGACAATGTCGTTTCCATTGGTTATATGTAATAAGTAAAATGTACAAAGTCCTTATACCGATAATGATAAAGACAAAATACCTCTAAGGCAAGAGTTAAATGTAAAACGTCAAATGATAAGTGTGAAATGACAAATGTTTTGTGGGAAAATGCTTTTTTGATGTGTCTACACTTTACATTTCTCTCATTACATTTGACATTTGCGCTCTGCCACATCCCATTTGTCCTTCACGCTTTCCACATAGCATCTTTCGCACAGCATCAACTATCAATAGGTCATACGCAATTATTTTATAACATGAACATACGGATATATTCGTATTTTAATTATAAGATACAATTTGACAAAAATAATAAGCAAGAGGGGTCGTCTCATGAACGAACTAGGCCAACTTAGTTTGTGCTATGTTTAACAATAATGGAGACGGGCATACGCCATACAGTGTGCAATGAGGGGAATCTTGCCCGGACAGCAGCGCGACGGTCTAGTCCAGTGATGTGATTTCCAAATTTTTCTTGTTGGACATTTTTACCGAAAATAAAGGGACATAACTCTTATCATTATTTAAGATTGCAGTTTTTAGACCACACACAAAAATCATGTGTAAACAAAATATTCAAATTCGTCCGTAATAAAAAAAAAAATAGGTGCCGTACGATATTCAAATTTATGTCAGTAATATTCCTACAAAATTCGTAATACGATAGAATGAAAGCGTGCCGACTACTGCCATCTTCGGTTACCCAGTGTACTCATTCCATTCTACTCCACTATACCCTGGGTTAATTTATGGGGGAAGACACGTTTTCAAGTTATCCGCCCTTGATGATTGTGCTATTTTTATCGACCAATCCCATAAATTGTTATTTGAAAAGGAAGTTGGCAAAGGGAAGTAACTCTCATCGAACAATGTTAGGAGTTGGCCTATTCTAAATGCGCAATTATTAACAACCAATTATATATTATGTTAATGAAGACCAGACGTTCATATAATAATGTAGGGTCATTAGTTTTATTCGTTCCCGGAATTTTATGTCCACGTAGACAAGTTATTGTGAATCAAATTGCCAAGTATAAGTTCAATAATAATAAACATAACAGAATGACATATTTCAGACAAAGAAAGAATAGTAATAATAATAACAAAAGTCAAACATATAAATGTTATACATATTTGAAATCAACAACACATACTACAGATTTTGATAATACAATTAAATATAAATAAATTATAAATATATACATTATTTACATAAATCACATAAATCATTCAGTAAATGGACATGAATATGGTTATCTACCCTTATAAAAACGAAGGCGAAACGATTGGTTTGTAAACTGTTTTCTGATTGGTTCGTAGAAAGTAGCTACATTCCAGGCCAGGGCAGATAATTTGAAATCGTGGAAACTCTATGGATTAACCCAGGGTATAGTGGAGTAGAACGGAATGAGTACACTGGGTAACCGAAGATGACTACTGTCGATCTGTACTGTTTCAAATTCCTCGAAAATTACCGTATTTTTCGGGTCATAAGTCGCTACATTTTTCAGCAGAAGTCAGGCATTCGTCTTATACTCCGTTACGACTTATGTACAGAGGGTAAGAAAATGATATCCCTAAATTTTTTAGGCAATAAACGTCGCTCTACCACAACGAGCGAATGACACCATCCGCTAAATAATGGCACTGTAAGTACTTACACTATTCAAACCGATATATTCATCAACATTGCCTAGATTATTTATTTCTTTATGTAAAAACATAAACACCATTCAAAATATGATCATAAATCCGAGAATATGCCATCAAAATACAATCTTTTCTTCAACATTAAAAGCGTGTCACGTATTCATTTCATAATTTCACGCGTCTTGCGAGATTTCTAATACCGGTTGAGTTGTCGTACTTTAACCGTCTGAAGCTGTTTTTCTTTCAAGTTTAATCAGATTTTCTTCAAACAAGGACAACTTTGCTCTGAAAATTTTAAACACGCTTCGAACGATGCAATTTTGATAACTTCTTTCTGAAACCGGCAAATTCGTAGGTACATATCACTTACCGTCATACAGCCGAAGCTACATGTAGAGTAACGGAATCTTCCAAGGTTTTCCGAGTGCAGTTACCGCGTGCGAGCAATGTCTAATATTTTTCGGATTTGTGTGTGTGTGAAATAGCTTTATTTAACGCTCGCTTCCACCGAAGTGATATCGCAGGCGAATTACAATGATTGTATATTGATCTGGGCGATATATACTCTTACAATATGTGATTTCTATGACTAGTTTATACATATTGTCGGCTCACATCAATGCGATAAAAATGGCCGACAATGCAGAAACCACGAGGTTAACACGAATATTAAAATTACAATGGATTGATAAATAGTCCGACAAAGGGGAAACAAAGCATTAAGTCAGTCAATCAAGGAGGATTAAGTAGTTAATCATGGTAGGTTTGTTGACGATAAATACGTTGATCACTTAATTACCTAATCAATCCAGTAGACGTGGTACAAGGGTTAATCAGCGAACTGGGTGTATGAGATGTGTTGTTGACGTTTGGGAAAGTAGGACGAGGGGAAATGTGTAGGGAGTTCTGTAAAGGGATAGTTAGATGTATTATGAATGGTTAGAGTGGCTGTGGTGTTACGGTGAAATACTATGCCGCCACCGTAACACCACAGCTTTATGATTTGTTAGACAGGAGTGATGTAATGGGTGTCAACAACTGGGTATGCTGGTACCGTCGCAACGTAGCCGTGAAATATATATTGTGGGGGGGGGGGGAAGGGCGGAAACGGAAAAATATACAATGTTGACAGTATGTGCCAGGCATGAGGCTGCGCAGACCAAGCGGCAGCTCGATAGGCAGTGTGTGGGAGGGTCACCCTCATAAAAAAATTTTTTTTTAAATTTCAGTTTTCTGTAAGCAGTGAAAACACTATTTTGGCATTGTTTGCGGGGTTAAACCTAAAAATCACATTAATACACCTATTGCCTATTGCACGATATTGTGAAACTAGCTGACGAAGACAGCTCGGGCGGCGATTGTTCGACTCGGGGCTGCTCTGTTAGTATCTAACAAACGCATTTAGTTCGCGTACAACTTTTAAAAACCGAATGTCAGTATGGTATTTCTCACATAATTGGTTATCGCAAAAACAGAGTAAACTGAAAGCCAGTAATCTCGACTCAAACCTATAGTCTATAGCCCACTTACTACACTGTCACTAGGCTTCCTATATTATTGTTTGTGGACGGTTTACTACTCAGTGATAAGCCTGCGCCGCAAAAAGAGGTCTCGCCTTTTATTATTAGTATAATGACTTCCTCATGTGCGGCAGGTTAGTTTGCTTCTAAAAACACTGTTCCAAAAAATACAAAAGTAATTTTCTACCAGATGACCATGGTTCTTTTCACCGAGACTAGATAATTTCTCTCAGTGTAAGGATATAGCTATGGATAAGTTCATACAAGGTCAATAAATCCGCGGTCACTTCGGGTCACACTGTTGAGAAAATAAACCGATGGGTTTGTTTAGTAGCAAATCGAGCGTGAATCAACTGAGTTTGTACTGAAAAATTTTTGAGTGATATGTATGAACTGTCTTCACACATTCGGTTTATAATTAGCGATACACAGTTACAGTGGCAAATGTTGTACTTCACAGACTGTTTACCTCCGAACTACCTCCGCACGAAATCCCCGATTTGGGTACTTGTTAAAAGAAAAAGAAATAGTACCTGTGCGCGTGCCAGTAAAAAAAAAACTAAGAGTTCGCGCATAAAAATGCCCGAACGTACCAGGCGCCAGGTCATCCAGCCTATTATCAACGATAATCGGGTTGAGTGGTAATTATACAATCAGTAAACTATATTAATTTGGAATTTTGAATATTGTTCACCATGTCTTGATGTCCGATTGGGTATATTCCCGGTCGGACAATTTTGGGCGTTTGGAAAAAAGATTCGGACAAGTCCGGAATATACGGGCAAAATCCCATCACTGGTCTAGTCATATATAAAATCCAACTACCGAGGGGTCCGTTACGTGTACGCTCCATCTGAACTATTGTTCTGTTCCGACTGGATTAATGAAGACGCGCATGAGAGAAATTGCGTCCGGAGAGCAGCGCCACGGCCTACACTGATAACAATTTCCAACTGCCAAGGGATCCCTTACGTGCATGTCCCATCCGTCTGACTATAGGTTTTCCCTTGCCAGGCCCTCGGTCCTACACCACTGACAAGGGGTTGGAACAACAGGAAATACAGATGAACTTATTCAGTCAGCGCAAGAATCGAACACGGGACATCCAGGTTAGCAAGGCAACGACTTTCTCACTAAGCCACCGTGGCCCCCAGGTCGTGACAAGAACAGAAAGCAAAAACTGTCGATGTTTTACACATGTTAGTTTTAGTATGTCGTATGTATACATTACCAGTGAACGAAATATATTTTTTGGCAGTTGAAATTCCATACACTATCAAATTTGTAAGATAATTTAAAATTATCAACAGCGTGTTGATCCCAAGACACATTCGATTAATACACATAATTTTAAGTGTCCGCAGCTGTTTGAATATATCATCAATTTAACTATCAATCCGATATTTTAGTAAAAGTATAATCGCAACTTCAGACAAATGTTTGTCAAAGTAAATCAACCTGGCGTTAATGTTATCGCTTTGATTTTGTTAACCCTACATTTTTCCTGTACTCTTTCTTTTTAAAGTCCACATCATGTAGGCAACACTTGACGATGTACGTCATTCTAATATTTTTATGCCTGGCTACGCTCAGTGAAATAGGTTTAAAATCTTAGTACCGGTATATAAATAACACAATAATACCCGTATTGGTATTAAATATTTAAAAATATATATTTCGATTTATATTTTTGTGTCTTGTTATGCTCAATGGAATACTATTTTGTTTTTATATAGTAATACAGGTATTGATATCAACTATTTCAAAAGTCACGTCATGGGCCCATTATGGATACACATTTTCCTGACAAAACTTTATTTGTAAATGTCCAGCAACAAATATTTACTCCAGTAAATGTGAAATAAAGTACATTGCAATTGGTAAATAATCATGTGTTATATATAGGCCTATTTTTCTCAACTTATATTTTGTTCTAACAGATTTTTATATTTTCTAATTTTCATTGAACAAAATGTCAAAAATCCTGCAATTTAAAACGTAACTCATGTAGTACGTAATTTGCTTAAAATACTCTATATATAATTGGCGTTGAACTGAACAATTGACAGTCTTAATTATTTACGGACGATTGGTTGGATTGTTTTTATCTGGGATGCGTCTCATTTTATGGGACATAGCTCCAAAACATAAAATATGCATTAAATATAGTAATTTATCAGTCATAAAAAGATATCTGGATGTTCTTGATAAATTCAAGGTAAACTATGTTCTGCTAAGTTACTTCCCTATTCCACAAGCCCAACCAATACGGCCAACAATACACGCATAGAAAGGTACCTAATACATTGTGCATTGTTTAAATAATACATTCTGCATCGATGAAAGGTATGTGTTGCTCATTTTATGAAAATCGGCTTACTAATGTAGATTCGTTCACGGAAGACAATGTACATGATCGTTATAATGGTTTGTTTATCTATGAAAATGTTCAAAATATACCATCGTGTTCACTTTGTTCATTGTATACTAATTTATTTTCAGATTACTAAATGTAAACCAGGCTATTAACCTGCTATTAGACGATGATTATTATCTTATTAACATGACCGAACGTTGCATGACAACGTTAAATGTTAATCATAAATAAATTATAGATTTATATCAGACAAGATTATATTGATTTTTATCAATTAATCATTTGATGCATTATAAAATACTCTACAAATATTTGGACGGGACTAAGAATGGGGATTGTTCCTTATAAAAAAATGTGGCGTAATGATTGTTGCAAATGACATTTAGTTCCCAAATTACCTATTCTGCTATATATACTATTAAAAAAAAGTAGGGGATATTTGATTTTTAAGTGTTATTAAAGTCACCTAATGAAACTGACGAAGAAACAGATGACAAAATGAAATGAAGTTCACATTCATCGATTTATTCCAAATGATCGTTAGACTAAGTAAGGCACAGACTGACCATTATAATGGTAAAATGATACCCGGGGTCAAACAGCAAAGTTACCACAGCATCACAACCAAGTCAGTAACGGGTAAATCCTCCTCTGTTTGCCAAACAAGCATTGATCCGACGTGGCATACTCCTAATGAGACGTCTAAGGTCATTTTGGTCCAGATTGTCCCATTCCTGTTGCAACGCAGCAGCAAGTTCTTGGACATTGGCAGGACGTTGTTGACGTTGACGTAACCTCTGTCCAAGCATGCTCGATGGGGGAGAGGTCGGGACTCAGTGCTGGCCAAGGTAATGTGGTGATGTTCTGTTGTTGGAGGTAACCTGTAACGATCCTGGCCCTGTGACATCTTGCGTTGTCATCCTGGAAGATGAAACGGCGGCCATGACGTCGTGCGAACGGCACAACATGGACTGCCAAGATGTTGTCCCGGTAGTACTGGCCTGTCACAAGCCCTGCAACAACATGTAAAGCCGTTCTTCCAGCAACAGTGATGCCTCCCCACACCATAACAGAACCACCCCCAAATCGATCATGTCTGATGACGTTAAAGTCTTGGAAGCGCTCGTTTCGACGACGCCACACCCTCCTACGTCTGTCAAAAAAATCAACAGTGAACCTTGACTCATCTGAAAACATCACATTGCTCCAGCGTCGATTATCCCAGTGTTGACGATCCCTACACCAACGACGTCTTGCCTGAATGTGATGATCTCTCAAACAAGGGATCACGCGAGGACGTCGGGCGCGAAGGTGACCCCTATGCAGTCGATTCCGAATCGTCTGGCCACTCACTCTCACACCAGTGTCTGTTTGAAGACGAGCGCTGATCTGATTTGCTGTGATGACATGATTTCTCAAGGCCAAGGTACGGATAAATCGATCCTGGGCTTGAGTTGTCGCCCTTGGTTGACCTGAGCGTGGTCTGTCCTGTACAGATTGTGTATCACGGTATCTGGACCATAGCCTGCTTATGACAGACTGACAAACATCCATCGTCCGCGCCACAACCGCCTGTGTTGTGCCGATCTGTAGCCTGCCAAGGGCATGTAACCTTTCATTCAAAGTCAGAGTCGTGCAAATCTTGGGTTGGACCCCCATGATGATCCCAAGCATCACCTGCATTCCATGCGGTAGCTATTGGTGCGTTTGGGCGTCA
>NW_026606047.1:0-21370 GCF_932274485.2 Patella vulgata | reverse complement strand
TAATCTATGGTTGCAGAACTTACATTACCAAAGGAATCTGTCTAACAGCTATGTTTTACCATCCCTGGCTAACATATGCACATATAAACTAAAATAGGTGCAATAAATATGAATTATGGTTAAAAATAGGCCTTGATGAATGAAAAAAATGCCATATTTGGTCTATGATCACCCCTCTCTAACAGAAGGGTCACAGAATACACAATTTTCACAAATTTGGGAATATTTCAATGTTTCCAACATCTCAAACCTCAGAGGCATGTTACAAATTTGTATTGCAATCCTTGTGCTGAAGCAAGATGTCTGGAACTTTACATTAATTTCCTGAAAAAATGAAGTCAAAAAAGTAGCCATGACAGACTTGACAACATAAAAAGAGGCCTGAAAAGGAGAAAAATTAACATTTTATTGTTTTATAGGCAACATAAATGCAGCAAACACCACAAATGCTGGATTTTGATAAGAAAATATTGAACATTAAACTGACATTTACACATCTACACCAGTTTTATATCTGGGTCTGGTCTCATTGGCCTGAAATGCCTCAGGGTTCTACGTTTGACTCTGAACAAATAAGGGTTAGAAATCCTTGAAATGCACAAAAAAAATATTTTTGGGTGAAAAATAACATTCTTAGCTGTAATTCAACCACAAAGTCCAATTAAGATCATTTTCATGTCAATACAGGTGCATTTAAATCCCTCAAAACACATTAATAGAAAAGGGTGGGGTGGGGCATTTATTGCCTCTCTAAACAGAATGATGGAGTAAAAAATGTCTAGAAAGGCTGGGATATTGCTTCCTACATGAAGGAAATGCAAGAATTTAATGTTTCAAAGGAGAAAAAAATGCTTATTCTGGGTAAAATAGTGGCAAAATTGAGCCAACCCCTGTTTTGAACATTTTGTACAAACCCATCTGCTGTACATTATTAACTCAGTGTTACCAATTTTAAATTTTCTGTAGGAAAGCTGGAGCTATTTCTAAACCTGAAAAACATGTAGATCCCATCTAAGTTATATTAGCAAAGAAAATATGGGCATTTTTAGACATTTTGACTCATTTTAGTAGTCATGAAAATATTAATTTCTACATCCAAATGGGGGGAATCTCAAGATTTTTTGTGAATATTCCTGATTTTTAGACAAAATTTGGTGAAATTTCAATACTGTTCACTTTATCTGTGCTTTCTGAGACTGAATAAGCCAACATTGGGCATTAGAATATTTTACTTACTGTTAAAAATTCAATAAAAATTGAAAATTGAGAAATTTGCAGTAAAATTACAATTTTTCTTCAAAACTTTTATTTTTTTTTTTTTCATTAACTTTTTTTAGTTTTTCTGTAGCCAAACTATTTTATTCATATTTTCTGAGAATTTAATCTTCATATTTTCAAAACTAAGGCATATCAGTGACAGCCTTATCACACACAGACAGGACACAGATCACTAAAGATTGCCCCATTGACTCCAATGTTAATTCTCGTATCTTAGACCGGCTCTAACTTTTTCCCAAATTTTCGTTGGGTAGAACGCTTTCTACCACAGATGGAGCAACATGTGGCAACCACTTGCCCAAAAGCACGTATGAGGTTCTTCATGAAAAACTTGAGATACACAAGCTGGAAGTAGAGACAAGTAAACATGCAATTTCAGGCCCTACATTTCAACGTAACCAACCTCTCAACTCTTGTATCCTTCCGCATCAAAATTATGAATATTCACCAAAACCTGGCAGAAAATGTATTTTCAAACCCTTTTCCTCAATTCTACACCAAAAAGTCAACAAAAATCGCCATGCAAAAGGGGGAAAAAGGAAAAGGGAGAGGAAGACTAAAAATAGCTTTGGCCCTTGTTTCGTGGGTGACGGCGTAGGAATATTTGGTGATCTGTGTCCTATATAGGGGTGAAACTTCAGGTATCACCAAAAGGCCTTTTTTATTTCCTTCCCATGTGTTCTGGCAACATGCCGGTGAAAGAAAATCAAAATCAAAGAATAACTGTAAAAATGATGGCCCTTTAAGTACACATGCTGCTTTATGTACACTGGTGCATCTCAGGTCCATAGGCCTTTTGTGCTAAAATTTAAAAATCTTTCTTATTAAAGGCAGTATCTGAGTTCTGTGAAAAAATTAGACAAGTTACAAAGAAACTACATAGAAAACACTCATAATTTGGAATTTTTTTCAAAAATATAATTTTTTACTGCCATGTGATGAAAAATGTACAAAATTTACATGTAGCATCTCTCAAAATACCAATAATTTTCCACTTTTTTAAATATCCGGACGGACAAGAAATATATTTTTAGAATCTGTGGACAATATGCAAACAGAAAAAATGCAAACCAGTTGCAATGATTGTAATATTAGAGATCTATACTGAAACATGTATGCCTACCCCCTGAACATGCCACTGATTGAATTAATCTAATCTATGGTTGCAGAACTTACATTACCAAAGGAATCTGTCTAACAGCTATGTTTTACCATCCCTGGCTAACATATGCACATATAAACTAAAATAGGTGCAATAAATATGAATTATGGTTAAAAATAGGCCTTGATGAATGAAAAAAATGCCATATTTGGTCTATGATCACCCCTCTCTAACAGAAGGGTCACAGAATACACAATTTTCACAAATTTGGGAATATTTCAATGTTTCCAACATCTCAAACCTCAGAGGCATGTTACAAATTTGTATTGCAATCCTTGTGCTGAAGCAAGATGTCTGGAACTTTACATTAATTTCCTGAAAAAATGAAGTCAAAAAAGTAGCCATGACAGACTTGACAACATAAAAAGAGGCCTGAAAAGGAGAAAAATTAACATTTTATTGTTTTATAGGCAACATAAATGCAGCAAACACCACAAATGCTGGATTTTGATAAGAAAATATTGAACATTAAACTGACATTTACACATCTACACCAGTTTTATATCTGGGTCTGGTCTCATTGGCCTGAAATGCCTCAGGGTTCTACGTTTGACTCTGAACAAATAAGGGTTAGAAATCCTTGAAATGCACAAAAAAAATATTTTTGGGTGAAAAATAACATTCTTAGCTGTAATTCAACCACAAAGTCCAATTAAGATCATTTTCATGTCAATACAGGTGCATTTAAATCCCTCAAAACACATTAATAGAAAAGGGTGGGGTGGGGCATTTATTGCCTCTCTAAACAGAATGATGGAGTAAAAAATGTCTAGAAAGGCTGGGATATTGCTTCCTACATGAAGGAAATGCAAGAATTTAATGTTTCAAAGGAGAAAAAAATGCTTATTCTGGGTAAAATAGTGGCAAAATTGAGCCAACCCCTGTTTTGAACATTTTGTACAAACCCATCTGCTGTACATTATTAACTCAGTGTTACCAATTTTAAATTTTCTGTAGGAAAGCTGGAGCTATTTCTAAACCTGAAAAACATGTAGATCCCATCTAAGTTATATTAGCAAAGAAAATATGGGCATTTTTAGACATTTTGACTCATTTTAGTAGTCATGAAAATATTAATTTCTACATCCAAATGGGGGGAATCTCAAGATTTTTTGTGAATATTCCTGATTTTTAGACAAAATTTGGTGAAATTTCAATACTGTTCACTTTATCTGTGCTTTCTGAGACTGAATAAGCCAACATTGGGCATTAGAATATTTTACTTACTGTTAAAAATTCAATAAAAATTGAAAATTGAGAAATTTGCAGTAAAATTACAATTTTTCTTCAAAACTTTTATTTTTTTTTTTTTCATTAACTTTTTTTAGTTTTTCTGTAGCCAAACTATTTTATTCATATTTTCTGAGAATTTAATCTTCATATTTTCAAAACTAAGGCATATCAGTGACAGCCTTATCACACACAGACAGGACACAGATCACTAAAGATTGCCCCATTGACTCCAATGTTAATTCTCGTATCTTAGACCGGCTCTAACTTTTTCCCAAATTTTCGTTGGGTAGAACGCTTTCTACCACAGATGGAGCAACATGTGGCAACCACTTGCCCAAAAGCACGTATGAGGTTCTTCATGAAAAACTTGAGATACACAAGCTGGAAGTAGAGACAAGTAAACATGCAATTTCAGGCCCTACATTTCAACGTAACCAACCTCTCAACTCTTGTATCCTTCCGCATCAAAATTATGAATATTCACCAAAACCTGGCAGAAAATGTATTTTCAAACCCTTTTCCTCAATTCTACACCAAAAAGTCAACAAAAATCGCCATGCAAAAGGGGGAAAAAGGAAAAGGGAGAGGAAGACTAAAAATAGCTTTGGCCCTTGTTTCGTGGGTGACGGCGTAGGAATATTTGGTGATCTGTGTCCTATATAGGGGTGAAACTTCAGGTATCACCAAAAGGCCTTTTTTATTTCCTTCCCATGTGTTCTGGCAACATGCCGGTGAAAGAAAATCAAAATCAAAGAATAACTGTAAAAATGATGGCCCTTTAAGTACACATGCTGCTTTATGTACACTGGTGCATCTCAGGTCCATAGGCCTTTTGTGCTAAAATTTAAAAATCTTTCTTATTAAAGGCAGTATCTGAGTTCTGTGAAAAAATTAGACAAGTTACAAAGAAACTACATAGAAAACACTCATAATTTGGAATTTTTTTCAAAAATATAATTTTTTACTGCCATGTGATGAAAAATGTACAAAATTTACATGTAGCATCTCTCAAAATACCAATAATTTTCCACTTTTTTAAATATCCGGACGGACAAGAAATATATTTTTAGAATCTGTGGACAATATGCAAACAGAAAAAATGCAAACCAGTTGCAATGATTGTAATATTAGAGATCTATACTGAAACATGTATGCCTACCCCCTGAACATGCCACTGATTGAATTAATCTAATCTATGGTTGCAGAACTTACATTACCAAAGGAATCTGTCTAACAGCTATGTTTTACCATCCCTGGCTAACATATGCACATATAAACTAAAATAGGTGCAATAAATATGAATTATGGTTAAAAATAGGCCTTGATGAATGAAAAAAATGCCATATTTGGTCTATGATCACCCCTCTCTAACAGAAGGGTCACAGAATACACAATTTTCACAAATTTGGGAATATTTCAATGTTTCCAACATCTCAAACCTCAGAGGCATGTTACAAATTTGTATTGCAATCCTTGTGCTGAAGCAAGATGTCTGGAACTTTACATTAATTTCCTGAAAAAATGAAGTCAAAAAAGTAGCCATGACAGACTTGACAACATAAAAAGAGGCCTGAAAAGGAGAAAAATTAACATTTTATTGTTTTATAGGCAACATAAATGCAGCAAACACCACAAATGCTGGATTTTGATAAGAAAATATTGAACATTAAACTGACATTTACACATCTACACCAGTTTTATATCTGGGTCTGGTCTCATTGGCCTGAAATGCCTCAGGGTTCTACGTTTGACTCTGAACAAATAAGGGTTAGAAATCCTTGAAATGCACAAAAAAAATATTTTTGGGTGAAAAATAACATTCTTAGCTGTAATTCAACCACAAAGTCCAATTAAGATCATTTTCATGTCAATACAGGTGCATTTAAATCCCTCAAAACACATTAATAGAAAAGGGTGGGGTGGGGCATTTATTGCCTCTCTAAACAGAATGATGGAGTAAAAAATGTCTAGAAAGGCTGGGATATTGCTTCCTACATGAAGGAAATGCAAGAATTTAATGTTTCAAAGGAGAAAAAAATGCTTATTCTGGGTAAAATAGTGGCAAAATTGAGCCAACCCCTGTTTTGAACATTTTGTACAAACCCATCTGCTGTACATTATTAACTCAGTGTTACCAATTTTAAATTTTCTGTAGGAAAGCTGGAGCTATTTCTAAACCTGAAAAACATGTAGATCCCATCTAAGTTATATTAGCAAAGAAAATATGGGCATTTTTAGACATTTTGACTCATTTTAGTAGTCATGAAAATATTAATTTCTACATCCAAATGGGGGGAATCTCAAGATTTTTTGTGAATATTCCTGATTTTTAGACAAAATTTGGTGAAATTTCAATACTGTTCACTTTATCTGTGCTTTCTGAGACTGAATAAGCCAACATTGGGCATTAGAATATTTTACTTACTGTTAAAAATTCAATAAAAATTGAAAATTGAGAAATTTGCAGTAAAATTACAATTTTTCTTCAAAACTTTTATTTTTTTTTTTTTCATTAACTTTTTTTAGTTTTTCTGTAGCCAAACTATTTTATTCATATTTTCTGAGAATTTAATCTTCATATTTTCAAAACTAAGGCATATCAGTGACAGCCTTATCACACACAGACAGGACACAGATCACTAAAGATTGCCCCATTGACTCCAATGTTAATTCTCGTATCTTAGACCGGCTCTAACTTTTTCCCAAATTTTCGTTGGGTAGAACGCTTTCTACCACAGATGGAGCAACATGTGGCAACCACTTGCCCAAAAGCACGTATGAGGTTCTTCATGAAAAACTTGAGATACACAAGCTGGAAGTAGAGACAAGTAAACATGCAATTTCAGGCCCTACATTTCAACGTAACCAACCTCTCAACTCTTGTATCCTTCCGCATCAAAATTATGAATATTCACCAAAACCTGGCAGAAAATGTATTTTCAAACCCTTTTCCTCAATTCTACACCAAAAAGTCAACAAAAATCGCCATGCAAAAGGGGGAAAAAGGAAAAGGGAGAGGAAGACTAAAAATAGCTTTGGCCCTTGTTTCGTGGGTGACGGCGTAGGAATATTTGGTGATCTGTGTCCTATATAGGGGTGAAACTTCAGGTATCACCAAAAGGCCTTTTTTATTTCCTTCCCATGTGTTCTGGCAACATGCCGGTGAAAGAAAATCAAAATCAAAGAATAACTGTAAAAATGATGGCCCTTTAAGTACACATGCTGCTTTATGTACACTGGTGCATCTCAGGTCCATAGGCCTTTTGTGCTAAAATTTAAAAATCTTTCTTATTAAAGGCAGTATCTGAGTTCTGTGAAAAAATTAGACAAGTTACAAAGAAACTACATAGAAAACACTCATAATTTGGAATTTTTTTCAAAAATATAATTTTTTACTGCCATGTGATGAAAAATGTACAAAATTTACATGTAGCATCTCTCAAAATACCAATAATTTTCCACTTTTTTAAATATCCGGACGGACAAGAAATATATTTTTAGAATCTGTGGACAATATGCAAACAGAAAAAATGCAAACCAGTTGCAATGATTGTAATATTAGAGATCTATACTGAAACATGTATGCCTACCCCCTGAACATGCCACTGATTGAATTAATCTAATCTATGGTTGCAGAACTTACATTACCAAAGGAATCTGTCTAACAGCTATGTTTTACCATCCCTGGCTAACATATGCACATATAAACTAAAATAGGTGCAATAAATATGAATTATGGTTAAAAATAGGCCTTGATGAATGAAAAAAATGCCATATTTGGTCTATGATCACCCCTCTCTAACAGAAGGGTCACAGAATACACAATTTTCACAAATTTGGGAATATTTCAATGTTTCCAACATCTCAAACCTCAGAGGCATGTTACAAATTTGTATTGCAATCCTTGTGCTGAAGCAAGATGTCTGGAACTTTACATTAATTTCCTGAAAAAATGAAGTCAAAAAAGTAGCCATGACAGACTTGACAACATAAAAAGAGGCCTGAAAAGGAGAAAAATTAACATTTTATTGTTTTATAGGCAACATAAATGCAGCAAACACCACAAATGCTGGATTTTGATAAGAAAATATTGAACATTAAACTGACATTTACACATCTACACCAGTTTTATATCTGGGTCTGGTCTCATTGGCCTGAAATGCCTCAGGGTTCTACGTTTGACTCTGAACAAATAAGGGTTAGAAATCCTTGAAATGCACAAAAAAAATATTTTTGGGTGAAAAATAACATTCTTAGCTGTAATTCAACCACAAAGTCCAATTAAGATCATTTTCATGTCAATACAGGTGCATTTAAATCCCTCAAAACACATTAATAGAAAAGGGTGGGGTGGGGCATTTATTGCCTCTCTAAACAGAATGATGGAGTAAAAAATGTCTAGAAAGGCTGGGATATTGCTTCCTACATGAAGGAAATGCAAGAATTTAATGTTTCAAAGGAGAAAAAAATGCTTATTCTGGGTAAAATAGTGGCAAAATTGAGCCAACCCCTGTTTTGAACATTTTGTACAAACCCATCTGCTGTACATTATTAACTCAGTGTTACCAATTTTAAATTTTCTGTAGGAAAGCTGGAGCTATTTCTAAACCTGAAAAACATGTAGATCCCATCTAAGTTATATTAGCAAAGAAAATATGGGCATTTTTAGACATTTTGACTCATTTTAGTAGTCATGAAAATATTAATTTCTACATCCAAATGGGGGGAATCTCAAGATTTTTTGTGAATATTCCTGATTTTTAGACAAAATTTGGTGAAATTTCAATACTGTTCACTTTATCTGTGCTTTCTGAGACTGAATAAGCCAACATTGGGCATTAGAATATTTTACTTACTGTTAAAAATTCAATAAAAATTGAAAATTGAGAAATTTGCAGTAAAATTACAATTTTTCTTCAAAACTTTTATTTTTTTTTTTTTCATTAACTTTTTTTAGTTTTTCTGTAGCCAAACTATTTTATTCATATTTTCTGAGAATTTAATCTTCATATTTTCAAAACTAAGGCATATCAGTGACAGCCTTATCACACACAGACAGGACACAGATCACTAAAGATTGCCCCATTGACTCCAATGTTAATTCTCGTATCTTAGACCGGCTCTAACTTTTTCCCAAATTTTCGTTGGGTAGAACGCTTTCTACCACAGATGGAGCAACATGTGGCAACCACTTGCCCAAAAGCACGTATGAGGTTCTTCATGAAAAACTTGAGATACACAAGCTGGAAGTAGAGACAAGTAAACATGCAATTTCAGGCCCTACATTTCAACGTAACCAACCTCTCAACTCTTGTATCCTTCCGCATCAAAATTATGAATATTCACCAAAACCTGGCAGAAAATGTATTTTCAAACCCTTTTCCTCAATTCTACACCAAAAAGTCAACAAAAATCGCCATGCAAAAGGGGGAAAAAGGAAAAGGGAGAGGAAGACTAAAAATAGCTTTGGCCCTTGTTTCGTGGGTGACGGCGTAGGAATATTTGGTGATCTGTGTCCTATATAGGGGTGAAACTTCAGGTATCACCAAAAGGCCTTTTTTATTTCCTTCCCATGTGTTCTGGCAACATGCCGGTGAAAGAAAATCAAAATCAAAGAATAACTGTAAAAATGATGGCCCTTTAAGTACACATGCTGCTTTATGTACACTGGTGCATCTCAGGTCCATAGGCCTTTTGTGCTAAAATTTAAAAATCTTTCTTATTAAAGGCAGTATCTGAGTTCTGTGAAAAAATTAGACAAGTTACAAAGAAACTACATAGAAAACACTCATAATTTGGAATTTTTTTCAAAAATATAATTTTTTACTGCCATGTGATGAAAAATGTACAAAATTTACATGTAGCATCTCTCAAAATACCAATAATTTTCCACTTTTTTAAATATCCGGACGGACAAGAAATATATTTTTAGAATCTGTGGACAATATGCAAACAGAAAAAATGCAAACCAGTTGCAATGATTGTAATATTAGAGATCTATACTGAAACATGTATGCCTACCCCCTGAACATGCCACTGATTGAATTAATCTAATCTATGGTTGCAGAACTTACATTACCAAAGGAATCTGTCTAACAGCTATGTTTTACCATCCCTGGCTAACATATGCACATATAAACTAAAATAGGTGCAATAAATATGAATTATGGTTAAAAATAGGCCTTGATGAATGAAAAAAATGCCATATTTGGTCTATGATCACCCCTCTCTAACAGAAGGGTCACAGAATACACAATTTTCACAAATTTGGGAATATTTCAATGTTTCCAACATCTCAAACCTCAGAGGCATGTTACAAATTTGTATTGCAATCCTTGTGCTGAAGCAAGATGTCTGGAACTTTACATTAATTTCCTGAAAAAATGAAGTCAAAAAAGTAGCCATGACAGACTTGACAACATAAAAAGAGGCCTGAAAAGGAGAAAAATTAACATTTTATTGTTTTATAGGCAACATAAATGCAGCAAACACCACAAATGCTGGATTTTGATAAGAAAATATTGAACATTAAACTGACATTTACACATCTACACCAGTTTTATATCTGGGTCTGGTCTCATTGGCCTGAAATGCCTCAGGGTTCTACGTTTGACTCTGAACAAATAAGGGTTAGAAATCCTTGAAATGCACAAAAAAAATATTTTTGGGTGAAAAATAACATTCTTAGCTGTAATTCAACCACAAAGTCCAATTAAGATCATTTTCATGTCAATACAGGTGCATTTAAATCCCTCAAAACACATTAATAGAAAAGGGTGGGGTGGGGCATTTATTGCCTCTCTAAACAGAATGATGGAGTAAAAAATGTCTAGAAAGGCTGGGATATTGCTTCCTACATGAAGGAAATGCAAGAATTTAATGTTTCAAAGGAGAAAAAAATGCTTATTCTGGGTAAAATAGTGGCAAAATTGAGCCAACCCCTGTTTTGAACATTTTGTACAAACCCATCTGCTGTACATTATTAACTCAGTGTTACCAATTTTAAATTTTCTGTAGGAAAGCTGGAGCTATTTCTAAACCTGAAAAACATGTAGATCCCATCTAAGTTATATTAGCAAAGAAAATATGGGCATTTTTAGACATTTTGACTCATTTTAGTAGTCATGAAAATATTAATTTCTACATCCAAATGGGGGGAATCTCAAGATTTTTTGTGAATATTCCTGATTTTTAGACAAAATTTGGTGAAATTTCAATACTGTTCACTTTATCTGTGCTTTCTGAGACTGAATAAGCCAACATTGGGCATTAGAATATTTTACTTACTGTTAAAAATTCAATAAAAATTGAAAATTGAGAAATTTGCAGTAAAATTACAATTTTTCTTCAAAACTTTTATTTTTTTTTTTTTCATTAACTTTTTTTAGTTTTTCTGTAGCCAAACTATTTTATTCATATTTTCTGAGAATTTAATCTTCATATTTTCAAAACTAAGGCATATCAGTGACAGCCTTATCACACACAGACAGGACACAGATCACTAAAGATTGCCCCATTGACTCCAATGTTAATTCTCGTATCTTAGACCGGCTCTAACTTTTTCCCAAATTTTCGTTGGGTAGAACGCTTTCTACCACAGATGGAGCAACATGTGGCAACCACTTGCCCAAAAGCACGTATGAGGTTCTTCATGAAAAACTTGAGATACACAAGCTGGAAGTAGAGACAAGTAAACATGCAATTTCAGGCCCTACATTTCAACGTAACCAACCTCTCAACTCTTGTATCCTTCCGCATCAAAATTATGAATATTCACCAAAACCTGGCAGAAAATGTATTTTCAAACCCTTTTCCTCAATTCTACACCAAAAAGTCAACAAAAATCGCCATGCAAAAGGGGGAAAAAGGAAAAGGGAGAGGAAGACTAAAAATAGCTTTGGCCCTTGTTTCGTGGGTGACGGCGTAGGAATATTTGGTGATCTGTGTCCTATATAGGGGTGAAACTTCAGGTATCACCAAAAGGCCTTTTTTATTTCCTTCCCATGTGTTCTGGCAACATGCCGGTGAAAGAAAATCAAAATCAAAGAATAACTGTAAAAATGATGGCCCTTTAAGTACACATGCTGCTTTATGTACACTGGTGCATCTCAGGTCCATAGGCCTTTTGTGCTAAAATTTAAAAATCTTTCTTATTAAAGGCAGTATCTGAGTTCTGTGAAAAAATTAGACAAGTTACAAAGAAACTACATAGAAAACACTCATAATTTGGAATTTTTTTCAAAAATATAATTTTTTACTGCCATGTGATGAAAAATGTACAAAATTTACATGTAGCATCTCTCAAAATACCAATAATTTTCCACTTTTTTAAATATCCGGACGGACAAGAAATATATTTTTAGAATCTGTGGACAATATGCAAACAGAAAAAATGCAAACCAGTTGCAATGATTGTAATATTAGAGATCTATACTGAAACATGTATGCCTACCCCCTGAACATGCCACTGATTGAATTAATCTAATCTATGGTTGCAGAACTTACATTACCAAAGGAATCTGTCTAACAGCTATGTTTTACCATCCCTGGCTAACATATGCACATATAAACTAAAATAGGTGCAATAAATATGAATTATGGTTAAAAATAGGCCTTGATGAATGAAAAAAATGCCATATTTGGTCTATGATCACCCCTCTCTAACAGAAGGGTCACAGAATACACAATTTTCACAAATTTGGGAATATTTCAATGTTTCCAACATCTCAAACCTCAGAGGCATGTTACAAATTTGTATTGCAATCCTTGTGCTGAAGCAAGATGTCTGGAACTTTACATTAATTTCCTGAAAAAATGAAGTCAAAAAAGTAGCCATGACAGACTTGACAACATAAAAAGAGGCCTGAAAAGGAGAAAAATTAACATTTTATTGTTTTATAGGCAACATAAATGCAGCAAACACCACAAATGCTGGATTTTGATAAGAAAATATTGAACATTAAACTGACATTTACACATCTACACCAGTTTTATATCTGGGTCTGGTCTCATTGGCCTGAAATGCCTCAGGGTTCTACGTTTGACTCTGAACAAATAAGGGTTAGAAATCCTTGAAATGCACAAAAAAAATATTTTTGGGTGAAAAATAACATTCTTAGCTGTAATTCAACCACAAAGTCCAATTAAGATCATTTTCATGTCAATACAGGTGCATTTAAATCCCTCAAAACACATTAATAGAAAAGGGTGGGGTGGGGCATTTATTGCCTCTCTAAACAGAATGATGGAGTAAAAAATGTCTAGAAAGGCTGGGATATTGCTTCCTACATGAAGGAAATGCAAGAATTTAATGTTTCAAAGGAGAAAAAAATGCTTATTCTGGGTAAAATAGTGGCAAAATTGAGCCAACCCCTGTTTTGAACATTTTGTACAAACCCATCTGCTGTACATTATTAACTCAGTGTTACCAATTTTAAATTTTCTGTAGGAAAGCTGGAGCTATTTCTAAACCTGAAAAACATGTAGATCCCATCTAAGTTATATTAGCAAAGAAAATATGGGCATTTTTAGACATTTTGACTCATTTTAGTAGTCATGAAAATATTAATTTCTACATCCAAATGGGGGGAATCTCAAGATTTTTTGTGAATATTCCTGATTTTTAGACAAAATTTGGTGAAATTTCAATACTGTTCACTTTATCTGTGCTTTCTGAGACTGAATAAGCCAACATTGGGCATTAGAATATTTTACTTACTGTTAAAAATTCAATAAAAATTGAAAATTGAGAAATTTGCAGTAAAATTACAATTTTTCTTCAAAACTTTTATTTTTTTTTTTTTCATTAACTTTTTTTAGTTTTTCTGTAGCCAAACTATTTTATTCATATTTTCTGAGAATTTAATCTTCATATTTTCAAAACTAAGGCATATCAGTGACAGCCTTATCACACACAGACAGGACACAGATCACTAAAGATTGCCCCATTGACTCCAATGTTAATTCTCGTATCTTAGACCGGCTCTAACTTTTTCCCAAATTTTCGTTGGGTAGAACGCTTTCTACCACAGATGGAGCAACATGTGGCAACCACTTGCCCAAAAGCACGTATGAGGTTCTTCATGAAAAACTTGAGATACACAAGCTGGAAGTAGAGACAAGTAAACATGCAATTTCAGGCCCTACATTTCAACGTAACCAACCTCTCAACTCTTGTATCCTTCCGCATCAAAATTATGAATATTCACCAAAACCTGGCAGAAAATGTATTTTCAAACCCTTTTCCTCAATTCTACACCAAAAAGTCAACAAAAATCGCCATGCAAAAGGGGGAAAAAGGAAAAGGGAGAGGAAGACTAAAAATAGCTTTGGCCCTTGTTTCGTGGGTGACGGCGTAGGAATATTTGGTGATCTGTGTCCTATATAGGGGTGAAACTTCAGGTATCACCAAAAGGCCTTTTTTATTTCCTTCCCATGTGTTCTGGCAACATGCCGGTGAAAGAAAATCAAAATCAAAGAATAACTGTAAAAATGATGGCCCTTTAAGTACACATGCTGCTTTATGTACACTGGTGCATCTCAGGTCCATAGGCCTTTTGTGCTAAAATTTAAAAATCTTTCTTATTAAAGGCAGTATCTGAGTTCTGTGAAAAAATTAGACAAGTTACAAAGAAACTACATAGAAAACACTCATAATTTGGAATTTTTTTCAAAAATATAATTTTTTACTGCCATGTGATGAAAAATGTACAAAATTTACATGTAGCATCTCTCAAAATACCAATAATTTTCCACTTTTTTAAATATCCGGACGGACAAGAAATATATTTTTAGAATCTGTGGACAATATGCAAACAGAAAAAATGCAAACCAGTTGCAATGATTGTAATATTAGAGATCTATACTGAAACATGTATGCCTACCCCCTGAACATGCCACTGATTGAATTAATCTAATCTATGGTTGCAGAACTTACATTACCAAAGGAATCTGTCTAACAGCTATGTTTTACCATCCCTGGCTAACATATGCACATATAAACTAAAATAGGTGCAATAAATATGAATTATGGTTAAAAATAGGCCTTGATGAATGAAAAAAATGCCATATTTGGTCTATGATCACCCCTCTCTAACAGAAGGGTCACAGAATACACAATTTTCACAAATTTGGGAATATTTCAATGTTTCCAACATCTCAAACCTCAGAGGCATGTTACAAATTTGTATTGCAATCCTTGTGCTGAAGCAAGATGTCTGGAACTTTACATTAATTTCCTGAAAAAATGAAGTCAAAAAAGTAGCCATGACAGACTTGACAACATAAAAAGAGGCCTGAAAAGGAGAAAAATTAACATTTTATTGTTTTATAGGCAACATAAATGCAGCAAACACCACAAATGCTGGATTTTGATAAGAAAATATTGAACATTAAACTGACATTTACACATCTACACCAGTTTTATATCTGGGTCTGGTCTCATTGGCCTGAAATGCCTCAGGGTTCTACGTTTGACTCTGAACAAATAAGGGTTAGAAATCCTTGAAATGCACAAAAAAAATATTTTTGGGTGAAAAATAACATTCTTAGCTGTAATTCAACCACAAAGTCCAATTAAGATCATTTTCATGTCAATACAGGTGCATTTAAATCCCTCAAAACACATTAATAGAAAAGGGTGGGGTGGGGCATTTATTGCCTCTCTAAACAGAATGATGGAGTAAAAAATGTCTAGAAAGGCTGGGATATTGCTTCCTACATGAAGGAAATGCAAGAATTTAATGTTTCAAAGGAGAAAAAAATGCTTATTCTGGGTAAAATAGTGGCAAAATTGAGCCAACCCCTGTTTTGAACATTTTGTACAAACCCATCTGCTGTACATTATTAACTCAGTGTTACCAATTTTAAATTTTCTGTAGGAAAGCTGGAGCTATTTCTAAACCTGAAAAACATGTAGATCCCATCTAAGTTATATTAGCAAAGAAAATATGGGCATTTTTAGACATTTTGACTCATTTTAGTAGTCATGAAAATATTAATTTCTACATCCAAATGGGGGGAATCTCAAGATTTTTTGTGAATATTCCTGATTTTTAGACAAAATTTGGTGAAATTTCAATACTGTTCACTTTATCTGTGCTTTCTGAGACTGAATAAGCCAACATTGGGCATTAGAATATTTTACTTACTGTTAAAAATTCAATAAAAATTGAAAATTGAGAAATTTGCAGTAAAATTACAATTTTTCTTCAAAACTTTTATTTTTTTTTTTTTCATTAACTTTTTTTAGTTTTTCTGTAGCCAAACTATTTTATTCATATTTTCTGAGAATTTAATCTTCATATTTTCAAAACTAAGGCATATCAGTGACAGCCTTATCACACACAGACAGGACACAGATCACTAAAGATTGCCCCATTGACTCCAATGTTAATTCTCGTATCTTAGACCGGCTCTAACTTTTTCCCAAATTTTCGTTGGGTAGAACGCTTTCTACCACAGATGGAGCAACATGTGGCAACCACTTGCCCAAAAGCACGTATGAGGTTCTTCATGAAAAACTTGAGATACACAAGCTGGAAGTAGAGACAAGTAAACATGCAATTTCAGGCCCTACATTTCAACGTAACCAACCTCTCAACTCTTGTATCCTTCCGCATCAAAATTATGAATATTCACCAAAACCTGGCAGAAAATGTATTTTCAAACCCTTTTCCTCAATTCTACACCAAAAAGTCAACAAAAATCGCCATGCAAAAGGGGGAAAAAGGAAAAGGGAGAGGAAGACTAAAAATAGCTTTGGCCCTTGTTTCGTGGGTGACGGCGTAGGAATATTTGGTGATCTGTGTCCTATATAGGGGTGAAACTTCAGGTATCACCAAAAGGCCTTTTTTATTTCCTTCCCATGTGTTCTGGCAACATGCCGGTGAAAGAAAATCAAAATCAAAGAATAACTGTAAAAATGATGGCCCTTTAAGTACACATGCTGCTTTATGTACACTGGTGCATCTCAGGTCCATAGGCCTTTTGTGCTAAAATTTAAAAATCTTTCTTATTAAAGGCAGTATCTGAGTTCTGTGAAAAAATTAGACAAGTTACAAAGAAACTACATAGAAAACACTCATAATTTGGAATTTTTTTCAAAAATATAATTTTTTACTGCCATGTGATGAAAAATGTACAAAATTTACATGTAGCATCTCTCAAAATACCAATAATTTTCCACTTTTTTAAATATCCGGACGGACAAGAAATATATTTTTAGAATCTGTGGACAATATGCAAACAGAAAAAATGCAAACCAGTTGCAATGATTGTAATATTAGAGATCTATACTGAAACATGTATGCCTACCCCCTGAACATGCCACTGATTGAATTAATCTAATCTATGGTTGCAGAACTTACATTACCAAAGGAATCTGTCTAACAGCTATGTTTTACCATCCCTGGCTAACATATGCACATATAAACTAAAATAGGTGCAATAAATATGAATTATGGTTAAAAATAGGCCTTGATGAATGAAAAAAATGCCATATTTGGTCTATGATCACCCCTCTCTAACAGAAGGGTCACAGAATACACAATTTTCACAAATTTGGGAATATTTCAATGTTTCCAACATCTCAAACCTCAGAGGCATGTTACAAATTTGTATTGCAATCCTTGTGCTGAAGCAAGATGTCTGGAACTTTACATTAATTTCCTGAAAAAATGAAGTCAAAAAAGTAGCCATGACAGACTTGACAACATAAAAAGAGGCCTGAAAAGGAGAAAAATTAACATTTTATTGTTTTATAGGCAACATAAATGCAGCAAACACCACAAATGCTGGATTTTGATAAGAAAATATTGAACATTAAACTGACATTTACACATCTACACCAGTTTTATATCTGGGTCTGGTCTCATTGGCCTGAAATGCCTCAGGGTTCTACGTTTGACTCTGAACAAATAAGGGTTAGAAATCCTTGAAATGCACAAAAAAAATATTTTTGGGTGAAAAATAACATTCTTAGCTGTAATTCAACCACAAAGTCCAATTAAGATCATTTTCATGTCAATACAGGTGCATTTAAATCCCTCAAAACACATTAATAGAAAAGGGTGGGGTGGGGCATTTATTGCCTCTCTAAACAGAATGATGGAGTAAAAAATGTCTAGAAAGGCTGGGATATTGCTTCCTACATGAAGGAAATGCAAGAATTTAATGTTTCAAAGGAGAAAAAAATGCTTATTCTGGGTAAAATAGTGGCAAAATTGAGCCAACCCCTGTTTTGAACATTTTGTACAAACCCATCTGCTGTACATTATTAACTCAGTGTTACCAATTTTAAATTTTCTGTAGGAAAGCTGGAGCTATTTCTAAACCTGAAAAACATGTAGATCCCATCTAAGTTATATTAGCAAAGAAAATATGGGCATTTTTAGACATTTTGACTCATTTTAGTAGTCATGAAAATATTAATTTCTACATCCAAATGGGGGGAATCTCAAGATTTTTTGTGAATATTCCTGATTTTTAGACAAAATTTGGTGAAATTTCAATACTGTTCACTTTATCTGTGCTTTCTGAGACTGAATAAGCCAACATTGGGCATTAGAATATTTTACTTACTGTTAAAAATTCAATAAAAATTGAAAATTGAGAAATTTGCAGTAAAATTACAATTTTTCTTCAAAACTTTTATTTTTTTTTTTTTCATTAACTTTTTTTAGTTTTTCTGTAGCCAAACTATTTTATTCATATTTTCTGAGAATTTAATCTTCATATTTTCAAAACTAAGGCATATCAGTGACAGCCTTATCACACACAGACAGGACACAGATCACTAAAGATTGCCCCATTGACTCCAATGTTAATTCTCGTATCTTAGACCGGCTCTAACTTTTTCCCAAATTTTCGTTGGGTAGAACGCTTTCTACCACAGATGGAGCAACATGTGGCAACCACTTGCCCAAAAGCACGTATGAGGTTCTTCATGAAAAACTTGAGATACACAAGCTGGAAGTAGAGACAAGTAAACATGCAATTTCAGGCCCTACATTTCAACGTAACCAACCTCTCAACTCTTGTATCCTTCCGCATCAAAATTATGAATATTCACCAAAACCTGGCAGAAAATGTATTTTCAAACCCTTTTCCTCAATTCTACACCAAAAAGTCAACAAAAATCGCCATGCAAAAGGGGGAAAAAGGAAAAGGGAGAGGAAGACTAAAAATAGCTTTGGCCCTTGTTTCGTGGGTGACGGCGTAGGAATATTTGGTGATCTGTGTCCTATATAGGGGTGAAACTTCAGGTATCACCAAAAGGCCTTTTTTATTTCCTTCCCATGTGTTCTGGCAACATGCCGGTGAAAGAAAATCAAAATCAAAGAATAACTGTAAAAATGATGGCCCTTTAAGTACACATGCTGCTTTATGTACACTGGTGCATCTCAGGTCCATAGGCCTTTTGTGCTAAAATTTAAAAATCTTTCTTATTAAAGGCAGTATCTGAGTTCTGTGAAAAAATTAGACAAGTTACAAAGAAACTACATAGAAAACACTCATAATTTGGAATTTTTTTCAAAAATATAATTTTTTACTGCCATGTGATGAAAAATGTACAAAATTTACATGTAGCATCTCTCAAAATACCAATAATTTTCCACTTTTTTAAATATCCGGACGGACAAGAAATATATTTTTAGAATCTGTGGACAATATGCAAACAGAAAAAATGCAAACCAGTTGCAATGATTGTAATATTAGAGATCTATACTGAAACATGTATGCCTACCCCCTGAACATGCCACTGATTGAATTAATCTAATCTATGGTTGCAGAACTTACATTACCAAAGGAATCTGTCTAACAGCTATGTTTTACCATCCCTGGCTAACATATGCACATATAAACTAAAATAGGTGCAATAAATATGAATTATGGTTAAAAATAGGCCTTGATGAATGAAAAAAATGCCATATTTGGTCTATGATCACCCCTCTCTAACAGAAGGGTCACAGAATACACAATTTTCACAAATTTGGGAATATTTCAATGTTTCCAACATCTCAAACCTCAGAGGCATGTTACAAATTTGTATTGCAATCCTTGTGCTGAAGCAAGATGTCTGGAACTTTACATTAATTTCCTGAAAAAATGAAGTCAAAAAAGTAGCCATGACAGACTTGACAACATAAAAAGAGGCCTGAAAAGGAGAAAAATTAACATTTTATTGTTTTATAGGCAACATAAATGCAGCAAACACCACAAATGCTGGATTTTGATAAGAAAATATTGAACATTAAACTGACATTTACACATCTACACCAGTTTTATATCTGGGTCTGGTCTCATTGGCCTGAAATGCCTCAGGGTTCTACGTTTGACTCTGAACAAATAAGGGTTAGAAATCCTTGAAATGCACAAAAAAAATATTTTTGGGTGAAAAATAACATTCTTAGCTGTAATTCAACCACAAAGTCCAATTAAGATCATTTTCATGTCAATACAGGTGCATTTAAATCCCTCAAAACACATTAATAGAAAAGGGTGGGGTGGGGCATTTATTGCCTCTCTAAACAGAATGATGGAGTAAAAAATGTCTAGAAAGGCTGGGATATTGCTTCCTACATGAAGGAAATGCAAGAATTTAATGTTTCAAAGGAGAAAAAAATGCTTATTCTGGGTAAAATAGTGGCAAAATTGAGCCAACCCCTGTTTTGAACATTTTGTACAAACCCATCTGCTGTACATTATTAACTCAGTGTTACCAATTTTAAATTTTCTGTAGGAAAGCTGGAGCTATTTCTAAACCTGAAAAACATGTAGATCCCATCTAAGTTATATTAGCAAAGAAAATATGGGCATTTTTAGACATTTTGACTCATTTTAGTAGTCATGAAAATATTAATTTCTACATCCAAATGGGGGGAATCTCAAGATTTTTTGTGAATATTCCTGATTTTTAGACAAAATTTGGTGAAATTTCAATACTGTTCACTTTATCTGTGCTTTCTGAGACTGAATAAGCCAACATTGGGCATTAGAATATTTTACTTACTGTTAAAAATTCAATAAAAATTGAAAATTGAGAAATTTGCAGTAAAATTACAATTTTTCTTCAAAACTTTTATTTTTTTTTTTTTCATTAACTTTTTTTAGTTTTTCTGTAGCCAAACTATTTTATTCATATTTTCTGAGAATTTAATCTTCATATTTTCAAAACTAAGGCATATCAGTGACAGCCTTATCACACACAGACAGGACACAGATCACTAAAGATTGCCCCATTGACTCCAATGTTAATTCTCGTATCTTAGACCGGCTCTAACTTTTTCCCAAATTTTCGTTGGGTAGAACGCTTTCTACCACAGATGGAGCAACATGTGGCAACCACTTGCCCAAAAGCACGTATGAGGTTCTTCATGAAAAACTTGAGATACACAAGCTGGAAGTAGAGACAAGTAAACATGCAATTTCAGGCCCTACATTTCAACGTAACCAACCTCTCAACTCTTGTATCCTTCCGCATCAAAATTATGAATATTCACCAAAACCTGGCAGAAAATGTATTTTCAAACCCTTTTCCTCAATTCTACACCAAAAAGTCAACAAAAATCGCCATGCAAAAGGGGGAAAAAGGAAAAGGGAGAGGAAGACTAAAAATAGCTTTGGCCCTTGTTTCGTGGGTGACGGCGTAGGAATATTTGGTGATCTGTGTCCTATATAGGGGTGAAACTTCAGGTA
>NW_026606046.1:0-33496 GCF_932274485.2 Patella vulgata | reverse complement strand
TTACAATAAAAATTGATAAACCAGCACAACGGATACCCAGAACAAATGGTCAACAAGCTCATCAATGCCACACTTGCCGACCTACCAAAACCTGATAAACCCCAAAACGATAAACATCCAATTAGAATCTTGATACCTTTCCACGGTAACATCTCTCACCAAATCAGAAGATTATTGAAAAGGGAAGCAGATATTGAAACCACTTTCTTGAAGGGCACAACAACCAAAGACATAGCAAAAGCGAATGGAAAGTTGAACTCCACCAAACCCTTCTCACCAAAAGGCTGTGTCTACAAAATTAACTGCAGTTGCCAGCAAAGTTACATTGGAGAATCTAAAAGACCATTAGATATCCGACTGAAAGAACACATGTCAAAAGCCCCCACCAACCAATCTGCAGTTGCTGAACATCTGAATGACAACCCACGACACCGTGTCGATTAGACCAAAGTTAAAACGTTGGCTGTGAACCACCACAGCAAAAGAATCAGAAGAATACATGAGGCGATCAATATCAGAAGACATGAACCGAAACTGAATCGAGACCCAGGCGTCTATATCCCCAGAGCATATGACCGCATTATCAAATTGTAACACAGTCCCCCTAAGTAATTCCCCATGCAAAACCATATTTAGCTACTGGCATTTTCCAATACCGAATTCATTGTATATTCCATACCCACAACCCTCACATTTTATAATCCTCTGTTAACAATATGTAAAATTTGTATTTTATGTTATGTTATACCTCTCATATTTATAATTATAAAACGGTTTCATCATATGGCCCTCTGCTTAATTTATCAGTATTTATTTATATTTTATTCAACCCTTTGATATATATTCACCTTGTAAATACATATATGCAACTTATTACTTAACTTTAAAACATAACCGTAAAATTCTATATTTCCTAACTGTTATAATCAATGTAACCATTATGGTTTGATATAATTCTATAAACCCCCAGTTTGATCTTTATGTGTGTTTATTTAGTAATCTTAGTATATACTGGTTTCAGTTATGGTACACTGTGTATGGTTTCAATGTTTGTTAATCTTGGTTAATGCCCTGTTTCATCTTTTAATTGTACAATAAGCCAACTCTAATATATACGATTATGCACCTTTGTTACATCAATAGCTTGTTATAGCTAATCATGCTCACTCACCTTGCATTCCATTGGATAGTTCGCACTGACGTTTCTATTTATATTCATATCTTTCTCATTTTTTATCTATTTGTATATATGCTTGATAACGACTTGTGAAACCTTGTTGAAACGTCGCAGTGAAATAAACCATAGTAATTGTTATCCATAAAAGTGTGTTTTTGATTATGTTCCAATTACTAAATGCCATTCAAAGAATAAATTACTGTTCACGTTTTGTTTTGATACAAATTGATAACTTGTTGTAACCCCCACCCCACCCCCCCAAAAAAACAAAACCAGAAAAAAAACCCCCAAAAAACACGAGATAAGAAAATAATATGCTCTTTTAGTTGATAATTTACAAGATATTGAAATGTTTATGTGCCCTTGGTGTAAACCGGAGAACTAACCGCGAACTAAAACTCGTCGAACTGATGTGAATTTATCAATCTTCGTTGAAATGAAGTACATTAATTAATGGAAGCAACGAGTCTCATAAGGCTATCTGATCTTTAGTCCGAACACTAAAACTTCATAATGACAATATGAGCAGATAAACCTTTAATTAAAATACAAATTAATAATCACAACATGCTGCTGATAAACCATTAATTACAATATAAATTAATAAAGACAACATGGAACTGATAAACCATTAATTACAATAAAAATTGATAAACCAGCACAACGGATACCCAGAACAAATGGTCAACAAGCTCATCAATGCCACACTTGCCGACCTACCAAAACCTGATAAACCCCAAAACGATAAACATCCAATTAGAATCTTGATACCTTTCCACGGTAACATCTCTCACCAAATCAGAAGATTATTGAAAAGGGAAGCAGATATTGAAACCACTTTCGTGAAGGGCACAACAACCAAAGACATAGCAAAAGCGAATGGAAAGTTGAACTCCACCAAACCCTTCTCACCAAAAGGCTGTGTCTACAAAATCAACTGCAGTTGCCAGCAAAGTTACATTGGAGAATCTAAAAGACCATTAGATATCCGACTGAAAGAACACATGTCAAAAGCCCCCACCAACCAATCTGCAGTTGCTGAACATCTGAATGACAACCCACGACACCGTGTCGATTAGACCAAAGTTAAAACGTTGGCTGTGAACCACCACAGCAAAAGAATCAGAAGAATACATGAGGCGATCAATATCAGAAGACATGAACCGAAACTGAATCGAGACCCAGGCGTCTATATCCCCAGAGCATATGACCGCATTATCAAATTGTAACACAGTCCCCCTAAGTAATTCCCCATGCAAAACCATATTTAGCTACTGGCATTTTCCAATACCGAATTCATTGTATATTCCATACCCACAACCCTCACATTTTATAATCCTCTGTTAACAATATGTAAAATTTGTATTTTATGTTATGTTATACCTCTCATATTTATAATTATAAAACGGTTTCATCATATGGCCCTCTGCTTAATTTATCAGTATTTATTTATATTTTATTCAACCCTTTGATATATATTCACCTTGTAAATACATATATGCAACTTATTACTTAACTTTAAAACATAACCGTAAAATTCTATATTTCCTAACTGTTATAATCAATGTAACCATTATGGTTTGATATAATTCTATAAACCCCCAGTTTGATCTTTATGTGTGTTTATTTAGTAATCTTAGTATATACTGGTTTCAGTTATGGTACACTGTGTATGGTTTCAATGTTTGTTAATCTTGGTTAATGCCCTGTTTCATCTTTTAATTGTACAATAAGCCAACTCTAATATATACGATTATGCACCTTTGTTACATCAATAGCTTGTTATAGCTAATCATGCTCACTCACCTTGCATTCCATTGGATAGTTCGCACTGACGTTTCTATTTATATTCATATCTTTCTCATTTTTTATCTATTTGTATATATGCTTGATAACGACTTGTGAAACCTTGTTGAAACGTCGCAGTGAAATAAACCATAGTAATTGTTATCCATAAAAGTGTGTTTTTGATTATGTTCCAATTACTAAATGCCATTCAAAGAATAAATTACTGTTCACGTTTTGTTTTGATACAAATTGATAACTTGTTGTAACCCCCACCCCACCCCCCAAAAAAAACAAAACCAGAAAAAAAACCCCAAAAAACACGAGATAAGAAAATAATATGCTCTTTTAGTTGATAATTTACAAGATATTGAAATGTTTATGTGCCCTTGGTGTAAACCGGAGAACTAACCGCGAACTAAAACTCGTCGAACTGATGTGAATTTATCAATCTTCGTTGAAATGAAGTACATTAATTAATGGAAGCCACGAGTCTCATAAGGCTATCTGATCTTTAGTCCGAACACTAAAACTTCATAATGACAATATGAGCAGATAAACCTTTAATTAAAATACAAATTAATAATCACAACATGCTGCTGATAAACCATTAATTACAATATAAATTAATAAAGACAACATGGAACTGATAAACCATTAATTACAATAAAAATTGATAAACGAAGTATACAATACTAACAATGTACACTAAAAACTATAAACGGTACTGATTAATTAAAACACAATATTTGTAAATAAATACTTACATAATGGGACTGATAAACCCTTAATGAAAAATTAATAAAGACAATAAAGTGCTGAGAAAACGTTAAAGATACCTTCCCGCGTAGAAACTGGTTGATTTTATGATATATTAGGACTAAAACATAATTATTCAAACTAATTTTATGGACTAAAACATATTCAAATTAATCTATCAACATTTTGCTTAAAGTTTTTCTCAAAACATTGTATTCGCGAGGAAATACCCAAGCTATAAAAATCTATTAAAAGAAGTTATGTTTGTGCCAGGTGACTTGGCTGCGCCGGTACCTAGCAGCGGGTGTGAAGTCGCGGGGGGGGGGGGGGTCACAAGACGATATCTATTTATCATAAACATCGAAGCCTAATTAAATTATCGGATTATCCACTGCCCACGTCTTTGCCGTGGTTTTTATCTGTTATACGTTTAAGCCCCTCACCTTTACCTCACCATTAACGCTTACAGATTGGCGCGCAACACTTGACGTCACTCGAACAGACATCCCTAATATTCCTGTATGCGCTCCTTGGGTGTTTTTCAAGGGAATATAGTATTCTTCTAGTAAGACTGGATGTTTCTTCTTTCCATATCTTAATGGCAAGACCAATTATTAATGACAATTAACATAATGCTGATAAACCCTTAATGACAAATTAATAATTGCAAGATTGTGCTGATAAACGGTTACCGACAATAAAATTTAATAATGGCAACATGGAGCTAATAAAACATTAAAACATAAATTACAATACAAAATACAAATTGAAACATGGAGCTGATGAACCACTAATGACAACATGGCGCTAATAACCGAAAGCATGATCACGTGATTATAATTAATTTTAATGAGAAATAGGTACTGATAAACGAATTGTAATATAATACTAACTGTGTAGACTATAAACGGTACTAATTAATAACAACACAATGATGGCCAAATGTTATAATCCGGTTATAAGCGTAATAAAATTAAATGAAATGGGGTTTATTTCTCCATCGGCCAAATCACTGGGCACCACAGCCCCCGCTTGCAGTAATGTTCTTATACATTCTGTAATTGTCAGTTGCAATCGTTTAACTATAATATAGGCAGTGATAATGTTTTGTAAACTTTGAAATAAAGTGATGGTTTTCTATAATATGACACACAGCCTGGTGGCAATTCTAATTATTACCCACTAGCAGAATACCCGGCTTCGCTCGGGGTCTAAATTCACACTGGGCCCAAATTTGATGGGCTAAAACATTCGCGGGGTTATCCTGATTAATTTGATACCACATGCGTGGGGTGGAGCATGGCGAAGAAGCGTGATGGGCGAACACACACACACACACACACATCTTTGATCTTTTATAGATTACTGAATTAGTTCGTATCTGGTCTCGTCTCTTGACTTTTTTGAGTATATCTAATTCTTCTCCCCATCATCATCATCATTTAATTCCGTCATCTTCGCCTCATCGTCATCATTATCATATTCATCATCTAGTTACGTCATCATTATTATCACCATCATATTCATCATGTATTCCCGCCATCATTATCATCACGTATTTCCGTCATCTTCACCTCATCATTATCATCATCGTTCTTCTTCTTTCCCACCATCATTAGCCCAGTCGGAGCGGAACAGTAGGCCGATATACCTCATTTCATTTCTTTTTCGTCTTCTGATGTTGTTGATGCCCTCAATTCGTCTTGGTCTTCTTTAAAAATTTCTTTTAATTTCTTATCTATTAGATAGTATTCATAGTTATAAATATCATTATCACTTATATCCACGAAACCATGATGTACCTGAACCCTTCTCCTCCCTATGGCACACTAGAATAACACACATCCAATTTCATCAATATAATTATCACGGAAATAGCTTTGCGGTATGCAATCAACGAGAAGGACTTGAGTTTTTAGCTTTGAGGGAATGCCCAACTGTTCAACCCTTTTTTTACATCAAGTCCAATATGTTGCCTAATAATTCTGACACAATTGTCCTTCAAAGATAAATTCAAACAGAACAAATTGAATTTCTTCTGGTTTGGTGAATGTACATGATGTTCAACCGTCGCACCGGAATCCTCCGTTTCAAAATTAATGGTGGAAACAATTTCTGCTGCCGGTGCCCCGCTTCGATAATTTAATTGTCTAAGATTATGCCGCGCTTCACCATCTAACATATCCAACGTTAGATCATTGTAGTAATTAGTTGCAGTGGACTTTAACTTTTGAAGGCAACAATTTTCTGCAACTAACAACCGTATTACGCAAATTGAATCAGCGTGTTACCATTGGTCCCTGGTAAATTTATCAATGTGTGACCACCTTGAATTATAAACAGTCTAACTCATTTTCTTCCGCAACCAACATCAATAAATTGTAAGGCTGTTAGATAATGTATCTTTGACAGCCTGACAGGGTCATTAGATAGCGTTGTTATTAGATAGACCGGAAGTTATATCACTTATGAAGCATGATATCGGATGTTAGAAAAACATATATAATATCATAAATTATTAACTGTAGATTAAGGTCAAGTGTTTTTCTTTATTGGCTATATTAATTATTTCAATCAATTTAGTAACTAGTGTGTAAGTCAAAATGTAGAAACTGGCAGAAGTTAATTCTGATGTAGATAACATCGATTAAAGCTGTCATTTGCGTCTTATTTAGCTTAATTAAAGATACATTATGTAAGATTTAGTTAAAGAGCTGGTCTTTCTTGCTATAATAGTTCAAAAATAGTTTCTGCAAAATACTTTATTCTGAGCGAAGATATTTGCCTTTGAGGATTTTACAAGATGTGTGCAACGTTTCTAACCACCGTACTGGTTGTTAGAAACTTATAGCCCCGCTTAACCATTTTTTAAAAAATTTAAATGGCTGATCCGTTCTAATCGAACCCATCCGATATAATCAAGACTTGATTATGGTCTTGTCATGTTGATAAATATTTTGTTTTTCAATAGCAATCTCAGGTTGTTTTGGTGGTGTACATGAACACGTGATTCAATTCTTCTCCGGGAATACAGTTTCAAAGAATCATGTAATCTCGTGGAATATAGTTTACTGTGATATAATAATGATCTCAAAATCTTCAGTGAATAGGAAAATCTCGGGTAATATCTAAACTAAATATTTACCCGTCAAGGATCAATAAAGGTGTCAGTTTTTTTCTTTACCTTTACTAGTTTTCGCGAAGTATTTTTATGTATACATATTTATTTTTCATAAAAGAGACTGTATTTGGGCCAAATATATGAATAAGATAGACATTAGTCTATTGCGATAATTGTTGATAAATATCAAGCTATCCAAGTTATTTTATATATTTGTCTTTACATGTTTTGATTTGTTCCATTTATAGATTTAAATTATAATGTTGACTGGAAACCTTGTGTAGTCATACATGTGTATTCGCTTTAATAAGAGCTAAAAATACAACATTACAACAGGCCGCTGTTACATTGAAGTTGCTAAAACTCTTAACTCAATATCATCCAAAGTCTTTGACAATGAAACACGAATTATTTGTCAATTTAAATCATCATTGATGTTGTGATCTTACCGAGAAAATATGGGCATCTGATATCCAGTATTTAAGACAAAATAAACATTTTACCATTGATACACGAATCTTGTACAATGTGATATCCAGTATTTAAGACAAAATAAACATTTTACCATTGATACACGAATCGTGTACAATGTGTTTCAGCGCCATTTGTAACAAGGGGCGCGAGGAACGAGACTAGACAGATTCCACAATTCATGTCAAACAGTGACGCCATATTCTGGAGAACATGCCTAATAAATTTTATCGATGTAGACTGGAATAAACAGACGCTACAGATTGCCATTCGATTGAAACCTCTGGCGTATTTCGCCGAACATAACTGATTAGAAATTACAATAAAAGCAGAAACGATTGAATGTAAGTCAGTTTATATGCATTCATATTATATTCTTATATGCATTGCGAACCATTTGTGTCAATTTCTAGGTCCCAAATATTAGCGAGTTAGCTGGTTTAAAGATACTTTATGGGAGATTAGAGTAAAAGCTGACAGTTCTCACTATAATAGTTAAAATACATGTACTAGATAATGTAAAGGAAATGTGCTGAAGAGTTCAATCAAATTAATTCCACTCTGAACCGAGTATTAGTGATTGAACTTTAAGGCCTAGCCTCGATCATAATTACTAAAGTCAGTACGATAAACGACAGTCTCGATTATCCATTTTATAATCAAATCATGAATGAGCGTTGAGCAGCAACGGACAATTATTAGCTTTTTCCTGCCTATCGACTTCACTAAAGCATTAGATTCCATAGTACAAGGTGGATCAAAACATTGTACAGCAACAAAAAATGTGCGTTTATAAATCAAGGCTACGCTACAAACTATATCAACAATATAATGCGGCGTTAGACAGGGCGACCCAATGTCAACATATTTGTTGAATGTATTCATCAAAACGTTTTGTACATAATGGTAGTAATTCAAACTCATTTCAGTGTTATCTTTTAACCTTTCCAAAGTAAAATCTGAGTATATTATATCACTGACTGCTCTCGTCGGGCGCTTGTGCTGGCTATCCATGCAGTAACTTGTACGACGTGTGTTGCAATCCTTGGTGATCGTCGGCCGAAAGGCGGATTGAATGATGAAATTTTGAAAATATCTAAAAAAAAAACAAAAAACCATGGTTCATTGTATAGTTTTCTCGTTAAGACTTTTTAAATGAGGGGGGTTGGATGGCCGAATGGTTAGCATGTGCGTGCTGTATCATAAGGCCTGTCATTGAGTCAACTTACGTGGTTTCGAATCCCCGGTTGTACGTGACAAGGAGTAGGGTCGCCTGTCCAATCTCGTGGGTTTTCTCCGGGTCCTCCGGTTTCCTCCCACTGATAAAGACCCCTACGCGAAAGCAAATTTTTGAAATATAATTAAACCATATGTTTGTCCCGAAATGACCTAGTTTGTGTCGAGTGGACGTTAAACCCCATTTCTCTCTCTCTCTTTTTAAATGAGACGAGGTTTTGTTACGATTTTTAAGTGTGGTTTAATGGTCGAGAGCGAATTTTAAGTGTGGTTTAATGGTCGAGAGCGAATTTTAAGTGTGGTTTAATGGCCGAGAGCGAATTTTAAGTGTGGTTTAATGGTCGAGAGCGAATTTTAAGTGTGGTTTAATGGTCGAGAGCGAATTTTAAGTGTGGTTTAATGGTCGAGAGGGAATTTTAAGTGTGGTTTAATGGTCGAGAGCGAATTTCAAATGTGTTTTAATGGTCGAGAGCGAATTTTCAGTGTGGTTTAATGGTCGAGAGCGAAACATTATGTAATATATTGATAAGGATGACGTCACATCTGTATTTTAATTGTATATACATGCATCTTTTCATGTTTATATTTTAAATATTTCATATGCATTGTTATATTTATTTTTATTGTCGAGAACCCATTACCTGTGATACTTGTTTTTATTTATGCGTATGGATATAATTTAGCCCGTCTCATATTTTATCATATTTGACGCTATAATATCCCGGTTGGAGTTAGCGTGCCATAAAACACCATTTCATTTCTTTTCAAACAATGTCGGGATGATTTATATATGAATGGGAAGATAATATCTACCTTTAACAGATGTAATTTAATCTGATAATTATCATATAAGTATGACATGTGACGAATAAGTCCATTGTTACTGTAAAGGAATAATACGTGCATGTTTTACTGATTTTATTTCAGTATGTTTATTGTGCATGGAGGAAATTCCGTCTCCTAAAAATAATTGTATTCTAATTACAAACGCATCTACAGTCATTTCATCCACACACTTTTTATAAACAAGATCAAGTTTATACGTCATTATTTTTCAATAGCGATCTCAGGTTGTTTTGGTGATTCAATTCTTCCCCGGGAGTACATTTTCAAAGAATCGTGTAATACCGGGGAAAATAGTTTATTGTGACATATTAATGCGATCAAAATCGTCACTGAATAGGAAAATTCCATTACCATATCTTAATAAAATACTTCATCATCAAGAACCAATAAAGGTGTCAGTGTTCACGTGACTTGTTTACGTGACATATTTTTAATTATTCAAATTTATGTTTAATAAAAGATACTTTGTTTGCCAAGATACATGTATAAACTTGACATTAGTATATTCCAAGTTATTTTATATATTTGACTTTACAGTATTTGATTTGTTCCATTTATAGATTTAAATGTTAATGTTGATTTGTGCATCTGCTACCTGATAAGCTACATGATTTGTTCTTGAAACCTGATTAATTTGTTTTCAAATTAAGAATCTAATTTCACAGTTAGCTTATCCTAGACGCATCTGTCACCAACAAATAATCCCAATAAAATGACACCTAAATTTAAGTCGGTTTTCGAACCATAGTTTATGATTTTAAATTCATACTTAGATACTCCATATTATAGAAAAAGCACGGGCAAAGTTGTGGTTATATTGGAATAACTAGTAGTAGTTTAGGTAAATGGTTTAATTCTTCTATGAGATTAATTAAATGAATCAAGACAGAAAATAAATACAGACAAAAGATCAATAAACATTTTATATCTTTAAATGGAATTTAAAATAGACTAACTCTCATATCAGCACATTTCATTCCGTCATTGCGTTGAAATTTTTACAGCATAAATAAAATCCAAAGTATCTTACTAACCATGTTACAGCATTGAATAAACCAAGTATCTTACTAACCATGTACAGCATTGAATAAAACAAGTACGATCGTACTATGGACAAGGAACGACCTTGTTGTTGGATGAAATTCAAAAATCTAATTCACTAAATCGATGCAGAATTGTGCAAAGAAGACGCACGCTAATTTTCATTTCGACCGGGCTTTCTGAAGAGCATCGTCACCCCAAAACCAAGAATAAGAAGAACAACAAGAAAAGTAGCGGTATTGGTCCAACATGTAAAAATAGTTTTTGACACATATCCTACTGCCCGATAGAGATATCTACAGCATTTAAGAAACCAAGTTACAATATTTGGTCCTCGTTCAACACCTTGTCTCTTGTACTTTTTCGCTATCTCCCGTAATCGCAAATCCTTTATATCTTGAAACTCCTCGTCTTCCACCAGATTCGTTTGTCCTTTCCGCGCCTTCACAGCCTGGCTGTACATTTGTTGGGTGTAATGTTGATCGTTGTTAACCCGCATGGTTTGTTTCACTAGAGTCATTATGGTGTTAACATCTATTTCAAGTTCAGGGCCACGACCCCGAGTGTTGATTGCTGTAAAACGTCCGCCTGCTTCCGCTATAAGGTCTTTCAGTTCAGTTGGACTGTTCTGAACATGCTCGTTAATTAATAAACCAGCATAATTCAGCGAATCTTTACCGGTGAAAACGAAAATTGCGTATTTCATGATATCCTGCCCAAACCAATATTTGAGGTGTTTGATTGTGTCCATCTCTTCCTGTGTAAATCTATCAATCTTCAGGACTAACAGGAATGCGTGGGGACCTGGGTGCGAAAGCTCTATACATCGTGTAAGTTCGTCAAATGTGTCCATGGTAGACACTTTAGTATCAGCAATTCCAGGTGTATCAACAATAACTAGTTTGGTTCCATCCACAAGTTGAGTCGATCCACGTCGACATTCTGGTTTGGAGGTATTTGTGATCTGTAGCGGGGAGGATTTAAACTCTTTTCTCCAAAGTAAACTGTTTCCCAGTGAACTTTTGCCTGCACCTGTCTTTCCCAGTAACACCAGTCTTATATCTGAAGGATAAACATAAATAATAAATCCACAAAGGGTCAACAAAACAGTTACCCAAGGCCCTTCCTTATTCCAAAGTAAAAATTCTTTTAAGGAGCAGCAAGATTTAATGATCCTTTCTTTGACTATTTGGCTAGTTCTAGTTCACCTTACGATAGAAGCGGGAACTAAGTTTTGACATTTATCTTTTTCGTTTAACACCAAATGAATACATGTATATGATAATGAAGGGACTTCTGTGGAATTCAGGTGGTGCTTAAACATAGATTCGATACATTGATCAAGTTGCAATGGTACCTGAAACTAAAATTAGGAAAATCCCGTATTTCAGAGGATAAATCATCCGTATTGTTTTCTTTGGATAATTATAGATCAGTACTTTGATTGCTGGATGATTTATAAAAAACATGGATATCGGCCTCACTAATGTTTTATGCTATAATTGTTGAGCTTTAAGTGACCAAGCGGTTATATTCTGAGCCTTGCCTCGACAGCGAGAGTATTAGAATTTCAGTTACATGTAATCAAAAATGAACCTGGAGTCGTGATGGCAATCGTGACAGAATTAATTGATTTCTTCTGTTAAAATTAGAAACGTCTAAACGAAATGAATATGAAAGTCCGTCTATTTAAAATACCATTTGAAGATATAAAATATTGATTTATCTTTATTCTATTTATTTTCTGCATTAAATTCATTCAATATATAAGAATTAAACCCAATTCATTAAAATACTAATTGTTGCAATTTAATCACAACTTTTCTATAATATGATATTCAACAAATAAATTTAAAGATACATTATGGGAGATTAGATAAAGAGCCGGCAGTTTTCACTATAACAGTTAAAAACTAGATAATGTAAAGGGAATATGCTGAAAATTTTAGTCAAATTGATCCACTATCAACCGAGAATTTAGCGATTTAATTTTTGGTCTAGTCTCGATCATCATTACTAAAGTCGGTACGATAAAAAACATAGTCTCGATTATCCATTTTATGATTTAATCATGAATGAAAATTGAGCAGCAAATCGGATCCTAATCCAGTAAGAATCGCAGGCTAGCGATGACATCGAGAGTTGATTATGGTCTGGATAAGTTAATTAATGTCTAATTAATAATTTAGTTAATATTTCAGGCCTAAAGAAAGACATGCAATCGGCAGATTTAGCTCTTGCATAATGAATGTATGTTTAATGGACTTAATGATCAAACAATTGACCACTAGATATTACTCGGAGCAAAGAACCAACGTTTGCTGAACATTTTGAAATTGTTGGGTTATTTTACTTGTCACTTGTATCTTAAACTCTTTTAACTTAAAAACTGAATGGACTTAATGATCAAACAATTCACCACTAGATATTACTCGGAGCAAAGAACCAACGTTTGCTGAACATTTTGAAACTGTTGGGTTATTTTACTTGTCACTTGTATCTTAAACTCTTTTTAACTTAAAAACTGAATAGTCAGATTTTTCTGAATTGTTGCATACATTGTAATCTTAACATGTCCAACTAAACACCTTGCTGATCAGTTGTGATAGCCAAAGTTTCGGGTAATTAAGGGCAAGGTAAAGTGACACCATTTTGTCACAGCACCTGAAAAGATGAAAAATTTATTTCAAAAACCAGAACAGTGGTCCTTGGATACAAAAGTCTAAAATTACAGACCATTTTTTTACTACCACTGACCCTTTAAACAGATCTTGGGATCATTGAGGCGTAAATTTATGGTGAAAATATCGCAAAATGTCCAACAAACGCGGTTACACCTACAAGAATTATTTGAACTTTCTGACGTTACTTATCACATTCAACTATTGTCCCATGGTGTGTACAACAACCGTCGAGGCTCGCTTTTTCAATTAACCTCTCTCTATTTATGTAATGCGTATTTCATTACGTTAGGTACATACTCGCATGTGCTTTAGCCATTTTGTTATTTCGTCTCGCCTTTCTTCTCCAGCGACCCTCTGTTGACATATCACTGAAGCACGAAAAATCGTCAGGTTGATCGAACCTACTGACGGAATACAAATCGAGGGAAATGAATTATTTACATACCTATATATTTTTTTAAAACCCTAACCGTTGCAGTTTCTTTCTGATCACCCATTATATACAATTTGTAGTTCCGAACACAGCTCAAACGACCCTCACCCTTTACAGGCATTACTCCGCGTTCAATGAGTTTTTGGCTCAAGTTTATAATTTGCTGTAATAAGTGTCATATTATGTGGCATACTATTTGACACATATCAGTAAGATTATGTTGCTTGTAGTACAATTTGTTGGTGAAGTGTAACTTATAGAATTTAAATTGGCTTTGCCGGATTATTGCCAGTCGCTGCAGAACTTCTAGAAGTTGTCAGTCGGCCTCCAAATGTCAACAATTAAGAAATTTGGCAAAAACTATATTTCGTGAATATTTTGAGAGAAATGTTTTGTAAGGAGAAAATTTGAAAGGTAGTGTGGCATTATGTAGATCGGTGTCATTTGTGATCGGATAGCCGATCTCTGGAGATATGTTTTTTTTAGAAAGATGGGACGAACTGTCAAATAAGTTGGTACATGTGGTTTCGTCGTCAAGTGATCTCAAATTCGTTGAATAAATTTTATTTTCATATTGGTAAGTACACGCTGCATTCTTGCATTGCAACTTATGTTGGGTGGTATCAATTTGGAACAAAAATAGTTTTTAATTGCTTATCCTGTATTTTGTTTGGGACTACGGAACGCCAAAGGTAGCACATGCCAAAGACGACAGACTTCAATTTATTTGCCTTATCATTTGGGCTTTTTGAAATTAAAACTTTGCCAAAATGATGAAAATGCATTATTATTAACTTGAAAATTAATTGTTGGATATTTTCAATTTCTTCTAGTGATAAATTTAATGGGTTTATATATAAGTTAAAATTATCAAGTTTTAGCCTATATAGGCCTATATTATTAAATTATTTTTGTGTCTTACTTTATTTAAGACATGGTTTGTTGGGTTTTTCATTTTTGAAATTATTATATAATAATTATACTATTATAATTATGTGTCGTTTATTTAGGATTTGTTTCATATAAACTTTTCACTGATATACCTTGTAATTTTTATTCTTATTTTACAGAATTGGACAAGATAATCTACGCAGATTATGGTGGCCCTGTTGCTTTAAAGTTAAAGGAGGTAAATCGCTAATATTTGAGACCTAGAAATTGACACAAATGGGTAGCAACGCGTATAATAATGTAACTGATTTACATTCAATCGTTTCCGTTTTTACTCAAATTTCAATTCAATTATGTTCGGCGAAATATGTCAGTAGTCTCAATTAAATGACAATCACTAGCGTCTGGTTATTCCAGTCTACAATAATAGTATTTATTGTGCATACTCTCCAGATAAGAATATGGCATCACCGCTTAACATCACTTGGGGAATATGTCTAGCCTCGTTCTTCGAGTACCTTATTACAAAAGGTCCTGAAACGCATTATGGTACACAATACGTGTACCAATGGTAAAATGATTATTTTGTCTTAAATATAGGATATCAGAAGCCCACCTTTTCCCGGTAAGATCACAACATCAATGTTGATTTAAACTGACAAATAATTTCTATTTTCAAGGTGGAAGACTTTGGATGATATTGAGTTAGAGAATTGTGTAATTTGACAGATATACAGGCAAAACTATGATTGATATGGAATTTAAAGAAGCATTAAAAATTATGTGGCATTTATGATAAAAAAAACTTTAAAATGGTACGTATTGTCAATTTATATGAAAAAAACCCTCAAAAACATTAAACATTCCGAGTCAAATAAAATATGTGAATATGGTTAATGTATCTACAATGGTAGCTGTCTTTTTTTAAATCTAGCATACCAAAAGCAACCATTAAATACATGCCAATCAAAAACATGTCCTATCTAGACAGTTAAGTTACACTTTTGCAAAGTGACAAGTGTTGTGCATGGGCAGGGTATGCCCAAAATATTACTATTAATATTACACTAACCCTGTTGGCAAGTTTACAAATCTGTGTAGGCCTTCTAGAAGACAGAAACATTGTACATCTGTGAATGGATGTGATTCATGTATGTCAGCATCTAATTAGGGCTTAACTAGAACATCTAATATCACTTCCCATTGGAAAGTTTGCAAATAATGCTGAATATTTACACATATACATGTATATTGAGAATTTGTGTATGTGCTGGATTTAGAAAATGAATTGAAAAATACACCTTTACATTATTAATTTTTCAGAAATATAGGCCAGGAACTGAAATGTGATTTAGGATTTGTTGACTTTAATATAATAACAGGTGGGTATAACAAATTGTGCACATTAAACGTGTGCACATTTGATCACAAGGTCCGTCATTGAGTCCAGTGGCGTAGTTTCAGTTGTCCACTTGTATGTGACAGGCAGTAGGGTCGCCTGTCACGCCTCATGGTTCTTCTCCAGGTCCTTCCACTGCTAAAGACCCCTACACACTAGCGTATTATTGAAATAAATTTGAACCATGTGTTAGTCCCAAAATGACCTAGTTTGTGTCCATTATGGCATAACTATATACATGTAATAAGCCTTAGCAGACATACATACATGTACATTGTAATATAGCTCTGTATTCAAGTCATGAAAAATCCCTGCAAAAAGGCTGCTATTATTGTAATTAGATGTCATATCCGGAATATGAAGGCTATTTGTACAATGTGTACCTCATATCATAGGGGCAATATTGCTGTCCAATGTGCCACTAGTGGTACACCATACATCTGCAGTGAAAGTAGTGCATGAAACAAAATGGCTTTTTGTTTACAAAATATTTGAAAACTTTGAGATCCTATAACTAATTTTTGTTATTTTTTTTTCAGATTTCAAGTCTTGATGGTTGGAGTTTGATTATCCGAGCAACTTTTAGCCAGTTTAATTTTCCTGTGTTCTTTTTTATAAAGCTTGTAGCTGCGCAGTCCTGACTTAGGAATTTGCTTCATTATTTGGTAAATATTTTATTTCAAAGTCATTATTTTGGATTTCCATCCATTTTTTATTGTTCTGTATCATCTCAGGCACATGTAGATACCAACATATTTGCATCAAAGCTGGTGTAAATTCCTTTTTGAGAACCCCCCATTTCAGGTGTTGTGACAAAATGGTGTCACTTTACCTTGCCCTTAATACATCTACAAGAAATTAAAAAATCAATGACAATTATTATTTCCACAAAAAAGAAACACAGATAAAAGCGACTATTTAATAAATCAAGTGAATAGAAGACAGTGTATTTGAATGGTGTTTAAAATAGACACCTTCTCGTATATCAGCACGTAGCATCTCTTCCTCTCATACATGTCCGGTAATTCAAATCTTTACAGTAGAATAAAGGAGCACAATGACTTAGCTGACAACGTTATCTCCGAATGCAACGAATATGTTGTCAATAATGGATACCCCAATTCTTACGACTGCATTGAAAACGAAATGAAATGGGGTTTAACGTGCTAATTTTCTGTAACGACTTGGCTAATTAAGACGGACGACTGAATTTCGGGTAAGGAGTGTTATCTCACGTACACTATTACTACAACCAGAACAATAAAGAATGCTTACATGTAATTACCAAGACAACTCACTCAGAAGATCAAAAACAAAACTTGTCTTGTGATTACAGTGCGCATGTACGGGGAAGAAACATTTGTACATTTTAAAAAGTCAATTTATATCTTTTAATTCAGTAAAGTTTTGTAACAGCTCAGCTTCAAATTGTCGACTTTTTAAAATTTTAAATGTTGATTTGCTTTATAGGGTGGCACTTTGAAAATTCACATCTACAGATAACGTCGGTGTTGAGATATATATGATTTCGTAATTCTCCTTTATAGTAATTTTTAAAATATTGTCGTATGTTGATAAGCACATGTACATGTCTTGTTTCCAACAACAAAACACTTGAAGTTTCGATGTCGTTATTGAACATAAATCTAAAAAGAAGAGTTCACACTATATAAGATTCACTAGAGGTTTACATACAAATTCCGGAATGAACGAAACAAAATTACAGAATGGAACGAATTTACAAACTATTCAGTTCTTAACATATGTAGCTTGTATTTATTGTGAGTTACAGTGTCGAATAAATTTGGTTCACGGTTCAATTGCTCTATCTTCTATATTACTGTTGTTACGATATGAGATGGCTAAGCTAGTGTGTTCTAATTATGAAATCACTAGAGCTTAACTTCAGCTCTTTTCGGTATTTTTTATTCATACAGTTTGCATATTGTATTACACGACAGTTTATGTAACGTAATCTCTGTGGAAAACACATAATCGAACAATTCGACATGATATTTGACGTGATGAGTTGTCAACACGTGTTTGCTCCATATCGTTTTCAAACAGATTGAAAGGGGGGGGGGGATTATGTACCTTACCGAAGATCTGTCACCGCAATAACAACACATTTAGATCATGGCTATATTTTTGTATGTTTGGTAACATTTGTGGAAAACAAAACCACCACGTTCCAACATTTCAAATTATTTTTCTGAAATGAAATGAAAAGAAATGAAACTAGAACTCCGAAGGAGTACTGGCGAGTTTCGGTTTCGCCAGGTCACGCCTTGTCGCGTCAACAATCAAGTTACACCATGACCTTTTGGATATAGTAACATCCAATACCTATTAAAGTGGAAAACCTGTCATTTTAACTGGAAGTTATACTTCAAGACCAAACATTTTGATATTAGTTGTAAGTAGACATCAGGGTCATCATATATGCAAAGGTCAAGAGTCATTGAACGGCTAGCTCACCAGATAGTAGGTCAAAAAATTTCAACGTTAAACCGGAAGTAAACCAAGTCTAAAATCAAAAATCGGCTCACTAAGAATCATTGCCATGGAATAGGTTTTATACAAAAAATAGTTAAACCGGAAGTAAACCAAGTTTAAATTCAAAAATCGGCTCTCTAAGAATTATTGCCATGGAATAGGTTCTATACAAAAAATAGTTTTCGAAAATCTGAATTATAATGGCGGCAGAATGTCGATTAAAAGGTTTTTGTAAATCCAGAATAGTGGCCAAACGGTTGAAAATTTTATCGAACAAGGTCTCTGAAAATGATAGATAATATCTGGGGCTAACACCACCATATGTCATTTTAGCTATTGTTAACATGGAGAGAACTATTCATGTTCAGGAAAAATCGGAAGTTTCCGAAGTCGTCACAAAATTGTTTAATATGCCATTTTGAAGGCACCGTGGTTTTCCTTATTCCTACTAAGTGTCAACTTGATACCTCAAATAGTGACAGAGATAAGCCATCTTGAATTTCGAAAAATGTTGAAGAAAACTTTCGTAAATTTTTGATGCTAAAACTAATTGAGCGAACTTCCCAATTTCGAAAACCGCCATTCAGAGTCCATATGTGATTCGCCGAAAGAAACCAAAAATGAAAACCCGACGAAGATCCGTTGAGAAAAAAAGGAGATTTGGGCAATCTGAAATTATCTACGTCGGCAGAATTTCTGCACCATATACAGTTTTGACTGCAAACTCAGACTACCCCCCCCCCCCCAAAATAAACAATTTAATAAAAAACACTTAAGTAAACAATACGTGTTTCGACCGGAGGTCCGAAACATAATGAGGTTTACCATCCTACTGTGCTATGAGGGAAAGTTTGCCCGGGCAGTGGTACTATGACCTACTCTTTTATCGAATTCCCACTGCCATAGGATCTTTTACGTGCACGCCAATGTATACACGGATCCCATCCGAACGACTAGACAGCTATCCTTGTCAAGCCCTCCGTCCTGCATCACTGACAAGGGGAAACCACGCCAGAAAATCTGAATGAACTTTCCCGGCCAATGCAGGGATCGAACACCCGACCTCCAGGCTAGCGAGCCAGAGTCTTACCCACTTAGCCACGTGATCCCCCTGCAGGGATCGAACACGCAACCACCAGGCTAGCGAGCCAAAATGAAATGAAATGAAATGGGGTTTAACGTCCTACTGTTCTGCTCCTAACCTGCTCCTATCAGTGTGCTATGAGGGACATTTTGCCCGGGTAGCGGCGCTACGACCTACTCTTATATCGAATTCCAACTGCCAAGGGATCTTTTACGTGCACGCCAATGTGTACACGGGACCTCGGTTTTCCGTCCCATCCGAAGGCTAGCGAGCCAGCGTCTTACATTTCGATTATGACTTTGAGTTATGTGTGATTATTGAATAGAGAGAATTGAACTAATTATTTGCCCATAAGTACCACATGGTTATCCTAGATAATATTAGTTGGTTTAATTTGACGTAAATAAATATGGCCTGAATTTTAAAAGTAAATTCTTACCGGAATTCATGGTGTATTTCTGTCAATGAAGATTGGTAAAAGACTTGACAATAATAATTGACGCGGCTAGTGTAGAAAGCATAACACGTCTCCTCCGACCAACGGGTTATTCCTAGAATTATAAAGATTGCATTTATAGGCGGAGCTAAACGATGCAGGTTCAATGTAATTTCAAGTGAGCGTATCTGATTGGCGGCTTTTGTAGGAGGAGCATACATACCTGTTGACGTCAGTGTGCTGACTCAGTGTAGATATATATATATATATATATATATATATATATATATAGTGCAGCTGAGTAAGAAATCCTGACAGTAACACTGATATTCGGTGAACATTAATGATTAAGAATATAGACTATTAACGGTAAGTATCTTTGAAAGTTGTCATAGGGCATTTTGTGTAACTACATCTGTACAAAAGGACGTAGAATTATAGACTAGCTTTCATAGTCTATCTAAATTATCCCATTACCGTTTCGAGGATCTTTTTATCTTTAAACTAATCCAAGAAAATTATTTTCGTAAAATGACAATTTTGATATAATTAGAAAGGTAATACAAAGTAGATTAACATGAAAACAATATGATATTTCATGGTGATAACTAGGTTCTTACTGTCGTGCTAATTTGCATCTGTACAAACTGGAAGGTAGAATGATTTAATACATTTTTGTTTAATTCGACTCACACAACACTTATAGCCCGACTGATAATAACTTTTTTTTATCCAATTTAGAAATATATAAACTTTTATTTTCAGTTTTACGGATGACGATGGCTACAGGAGACCATACAGGTAGGTTAATTTATATTATATATTATATATCAATAGGTGCATGAAGTTGAAACCGTAGTAGTTATTAAGATGCATTATTCACGAACTACATCTGCCTATAATAGGTGTTAGTTTAGACCTTAAATGCCATATGAATTATTAGACATTTATTAACATGATAAGAGGCCCTACTGACCACTCGGACGTTTTACCAAAAAAACGGAAAAGTCAGAAAATAAATCCGAGGTTTAGGCTCGTGCCGAATACTCGGAACGAATAATTCCGAAATATTCGACTTGTCGTTTCAAACATCTTTGTGGGATATGAGGAGTATTAACATTTATAGGTGTATTGATTTATATAATTAAGTTTGCTTTTGAATTGGCTTTTGTTGCCGTGGAGTTACATGATAAATAATTATAGTCGTATTGATCTAGATTTTTAAAAAGTTGTCTATTCAAAGCAGGAGATATAAAAGTCCATCTATAAATAAAATATAATTCAGAAAAGGCCTCTTTTTTAAGGGCGGCGTATTGTTATAAAGTCGACTTTGCTTTTTTACTCCATAGATTAGCATTGCATTTTTATTCCTTATACCGTAAAGGCCCATTTCATATTTCATTCTCTTCATTTTGAAAAGTACCATATCAGTCAACGCAGGAATGTGGAGATATATTGCAGTGTTAGCGATGCTCTTGTTAGAATTAGTTGGTCTGTAAAAAGTACCGATTAGAAATTTGTTTTTATTAATGTTTGTCTCAATCCAGATGCCTTTTCCCTGTCCTTTCGTATGATGCATTGAAAATGTGGTATAGACAGTGATTTAGAGTTTTCGTATTTTGGTAAATACTCATATCTTAAACGCAGATGGGGAACCGGAATTATTTTTCCGAGTTTGCGGCACAGGACGAAAAGTCGGATTTTTTAACGGGTTTCCCAAGTTTCGGTAAAACGTCGAGTCAAACTAAACTTCGGAGCTGTTAAAGCTGGGAAAAAATTTCCGAGATGCCCTTTTCTTTAGCTATTTCTTTGTAACTATTATAGCGAGAACTGTCAGCTCTTTAAAATCGATATTCTTAAAACAGTCCAGAATAAAGAAATTTGACTGACATTTTAAAAAAAGGTTAAAAATTCTAAACGAAAGTACTGTTGTTTAAGTGTCTACATGTTTCGCCTGGGCATTTAATAACTATGAACTGATATCATGGAATAAATAATGCAATAAAATAATAATAATAATAAAGTAGTGACTGTGCCGAACTATACGTGGTTTACACTAGCAAGGGAAAATCCATCTAGGTGAGCCCCTTGACATCTACGGTAAAGGCGAGTTCAAGATATACCCAATATTTTACGGTGCCGTATTCAGATCCCATGAAAACGGGTCTGAAACAACAATATTGTATTGAAAAATCTAATTACAAAGGTTATACAATGCATATCAACACGATAAAATTATCAATTGACCACTCCAACTACACTCCTCTCTCAAATCCTATATTCCATTCACTCAAAATGTTCCTTATGTCGTACTATGATAGTAAATATTTACCATTTAGAACCCGAAACGACATTGCCAAGATTTGTACGAATTTTGTAGGAAGATACAAAATGTAACGTTCTCTCATATTCTTGCAAAATTTACCATATTAAGTATAGCTAATTTACATATCTACAATGGGAGCTGGGGTGGGTGGTCGAAAGGTTAGCGCGTGCGCGATGTATCATAAGGCCCAGCATTGCGTCCACTGGCGTGGTTTCTATTCCCCGTTTGTACGTGACATGAGTAGGGAAGCTTGTTCAGTCCCGTGGGTTTTTTCCTGGTCCACTGCTAAAGACCCCTACGCACAAGCAAATAGTAGAAATAAAGTTGACCCATGTGTCAATCCCGAAATGACCACACATATATCTGCATTCGGCTCAGCCAACACTTGTACCCCGACACGTATTCGCATCCAATAACTATTATTATTCAATTAAAAAATATATAAACTTTTGTTTTCAGTGTCACTGAAGGCGATGCCAACCAAAGAACGTAATGGTAGGTTGACTAATATATTTATATATTGTATGAAGTTGAAACCTTAGTGAAAGACCTGTACAAAATCGATGGTTTCCGTTTATTTTTCTATAGTGACCCCTTCGAGGTGTGCACACTTTTGCCAACGATGTTACAAGACCTGGATGTCGACCAGGAATAAATTTTCTTCAGCCACCCTATAAAAGGTCGTTCACATCTGCGATATCACCTCGGTGGAAGCGGACGTAAAATACAACAAATTGACACATGACGTGACGTCATCATTACTAGCAAATGGCGATCGGCTAGTTCTTTTTAATTGTTGGGAACACGTCTCATCTATGGTTACAAATCTGGCCAAAATATTATCAGGATCAAGTGCCTTGGCATCAATCTTGCAGAAATATTTGACAAGACTCTTTCTGCCACGCTTAAATTCCGCAGTCCACTTCTTTACTGTGGGAGGGACATCAACCCGTAAAGTAGATATTGATATTGTATATTACACTATATTGTATAGTGTAAAAGTGTTGTTTCTTTGGTTTTATTTATCCTGAATATAAGACAGATCCAATGTTGTCGTTTCCTAGTAAATTATTAAAGATACATTATGGAAAATTAGATAATGAGTTTGCAGTTTTCACTATAAAATTTAAAAACTAGATAATGTAAAGGTATTTTGCGGAAAATTCCAGTCAAATTGATCCACTATGAACCGAGAATAAAGCGATTGAAATTTCCGCCTAGCCTCGATCATCATTACTAAAGTCAGCACGATAAAAAGCATAATCTCGATTATCCATTTTTTGGTTTAATTATCAATGAGCGTTAAGCAGCATATATGATTCTAATCCAGTCAATATCAAAGCTAGCGTTGACACCGAGAGTTCATTATGGTCTGGATAAGTTAATTAATGTCTAATTAATAATTTAGATAACATTTCAGGCCTAAAGAAAGACCTGTAAAAATCAGATTTTGCTCTTGCATAACATGCATTATGCAAGAGCTAAATCTGATTATTGCAAGTTTTAAATTTAGGCTTCAGATGTCATAGAAATTATAAATTAGATCTTTATTTACACAACAAGCATAAAATCAACTCTGTAGACCCACGGATGACTTGGATTCGCTTGGATTTAAACAGGATTTCATTCATTGATTACATTTTTAAATGGCGTCGCAATCTGAGATTAACCGTTACGTTGACGTCATACTCCGGGAAATTTTAGATCGAGGCTGAATGATAGAGTGTACGATGCGAGGCCGCTGTTGAGCGAGGCCGCATATGTCGGTCAGTGTGATTGAAAGTTCGATATATACGGCCTTGATACTATGTTTATTTGTGGTTAAAATGAGAGTTTGGATGTCGGTATTATACGCCCTTTTGTCACTTGCGTTTACAGAAAAATTATGGAAATTGATAAACATCGCAGCTAACATCCCCCCAGTTGAATTGCAGTCCATGCAGCCCCATTGGATCAATGTTTCCTATTTCAATTGGTCTGCTTCGGGAGTACAAGATTGAAGAAGTCGGCTATGATTATGCCTGGGGATTCCTTTAAAACCTTCGCATCTTATCTATATAATAAAAGTCCTATTTTTAATTTGTAGTAAAAATAAATGTGATACGAATTGAAAACGTTACTTGATAATCGAGATTATGTAGGTGGAGTTAACGCCTGTCAATCAAACGGCCTGCATTCTCGTAGACGGTGAAGAGGGATTTGACTCCTATTTATAGTCAAAAATTACAATGGCGATAACTTTGTTCAGAATAAAGTAATTTGACTGAAATTTTCAATATATTCTTCTTTTATCATCTATTTTTGAACTGTTATAGCAAGAATGGCCAACTCTCTATTAAAATCTCCCATAAAGTATCTTTAAGTGAAGATGATTTAATTATTAACATTCAAACATTAATAACAATATAACATAAATACAATGTATAGGGTGGTGCAGCTTGTAATAATATATATGCATAGGGTACTACGGAAGCGTATAGGGGTCATGCAAAATTTTGTAGAAGACCTCGAGATCCTGTGATCCTGTGATACTTTCTCGAGATCTCAATTTAATTTTCTCGAAATACCCTAATACTTTTCTCGAGAATCTCCCATCCTGTGTTAACGATCTCGAGAATTCGAGTTAATGTTCACGGGATCTTGCCATCCTGAATAAATTTTCTCGAGATCTCGGGTATTTTTTGGTCTACGCGTTTCGGAGTTTACCCCACCAACCCACCCTACCCCTTTCAAATTTAATGTAAAGTATTTGGGCCATGAGAGGACGGTCCCTGTCGCTTTTAGCACACCTTGTCGTTCTGGAGTTACCCCCCTTTTCCGAAAACCTTGTTAACGAAATAGAGGCTACAGTTTTTATTAACTGATTTTGTTTTTCAAATGTGTTGTAAGAGCACTGGGGTCTTTCGATTTTCAGTACTCCGCAAACTTCTGTTCCAGAGTTACCCTCTTTGTTCGTATTTTTTCAATTTTTTTCAAATATGTGACGATGGGAGGATGATCCTTATCGATATTCAGCATTCTGTGACCTTCTGTTCCTTAATATACCCCCCCCCCCCCGCCCGCTCCCTGAAAGCCTTGTTCAGTTTAACAATTTAGTGTGAAGCTTTGGGGTCATGAAATTTATTGATATTCAATGGTTAGCGATCTTCCGTTTAATTCCATTCTTTAAAAACCTTGTTTTAATGGATTTTCGATATTCAGTGTTCCGCGACATGGATGACCCCTGTTAATTTTCAGCAATGTAAGGTTTTCTGTCCCAGAGATATAACAAGCACGTGAACACGATAAAGATTAGATTTCTTGATGAATGCTAGATCCTTATTCAATTTATTAAACAATCAAGTTTTCCTTTCCAATAATCTTCTATTGAGAGGCATAGATGCTGCGTGGGCGTATCTCCACACTTTGTGTGGCTATCGTTCTAATTTTTTTTGAATCATTAGTGTCATAAGCAGGGGAACCCTATTTATTTTCGGCGGAACAGTGAACCTTATTGATTTGCAGCGCTCCCTAGCGTTTTGTTACGGCGTTATTCCTACTTTGATCCGAAGCATTTGTGCCACAAGACAATAAACTCAGTATCTAGATTTATTCTAAAACAAAATATGGTCCGAAAACCATGCAAACAATGACATTTTCAATTAAACGTCGCCAACAGGTTAAAATTGAAATAATTTAACAAGCATGTCTATAATTTAAAGCTTCACACATTAAAGCTAACGTGGTAGGGTTTTTAATTTCATTGGTGCGAAGTATTTGGCCAAAGGTTGCTTCACAACGTGTAGACACTATCATATAAGGTTTCATATTAACTCGGGATCTCAAGAAAATTTACATAGGATGTCAATATGTCGAGAACATTAACTCGAATTCTCGAGGAAATTTACACAGGATGTCAATATCCCAGGAACATTATCAGGGGATTTCGGGAACATTAAATTGAGATCTCGAGAAGATTATCAGATGATCACGGGATTTCGAGAAAGTATCCCAGGATCGCAGGATCTCGAGACCTTCTACAAAATTTTGCATGACCCCTATACGCTTCCGTAAATACTCGATTCTACTAATCGTATTTAACAGATATAAAAGGATTTGTAACATGGACGGGAAATCTTCCGTTGTTCTTTTCGTTGAATAAGCAGATTGTTTCCCCTCTAGTAGATTGGGTGGAGCTTAACAGTGCAATAACTAGACATGTTCTATGTTATTGCACATTTTTGCTGGTTTACACTAGTTTTAGTAGAAATCATATAGAGAAGTGGGTTGGGTTTTCTGTGTAATAACAAAAAGCATGTTGAGCAGGTGTCACGCTTCATTCGTTAACAGGTTTAATCCCTCGGCCTACCGCCTCTGGTTAAACCTGTTAACCCATTAAAGTCGTGCTATAAATATAATTCCAAATACTCGATTCTACTAATGGTACTTATCCGATATAAAAGGATATACTTCTAAATCTTTAGTTAAAATAAATATATATATTTATAACGTTTAACATTCAAATTATACATAGAGAGCTTACCTGAATATAAGAGAGATCCAATAGTGTCCTTTCTAAGTAATTTTTTAAGTGAAGATAATGGTGAATGTTGTTTTGTTGTTTATTAAAGATTTAACGTTCAATACAATGAATATGATATTATGGACAGGTTGATTTAATTAAATTATTTACACTTGAAAATTGTTAAAAACACAAAATAAAAAGTCCTCGGATACCAAACGTTTCTTAAAGCACACCTATAAATTCGCCGTCGTGAGAAGAGAGGGCGACCCGTCTTCTCCCTTTGTCATAATAAAGTTAACACAGGAGGTCCAACTGATTGATGTTTGGCGTCATCAGAGCAGATAGAAAAAACCCGTTGGGAAAAAAGAATCCTCTGGCATTATGTGGAAAAGCGAAGTGCTCGCAGTAAAAACCACATATCTGGACCCGTACATTATTTACATATTAAAAGTATTCGTCCAATAAGTTCCATGTTGTTAAAAATTAACTAAGAGTTCAAGACTTCAAGTTTAAAAGTTGGAGGCATTCCATTAGAGTTTTCCTTGCGTATGGCTCTTCACAAATAAAAAGTTACCTGAAAAGAAAAGAAGAGCCAGCAGCAACACAAATTGAACCATTTATAGGAATAAATAAATTTTTAAACACGGGTTAAATTAAATTGATTGATGCGCAGTCATTGTTAATAATGGTTGTGTAGGCCCTTATTACTTTATTTTGTCATTATTTTTCCCTTGTGTGTTATTATATTAGATCATGCAACAGGCTGAACCGCCATACCGTCCTACAACAAAAGTTCCTTTCTTTGTAACAAGATATGTAGTTCCCTAGATATGTAATTTGTTCGCATATTATTAAAGCATCCAGGTGGCTTAGGGGCCAAGCTGGTCTACACAACCAGTTATCTTTCTTTGACTAGTGCCCTTTTAACGCATCTAACTTAACAGTGAATTCCCGATTCTGCTATGAATTTTGCGATAGCTTCATAAAATTTATATGACATATTCCGAGGGGAGAAGAGTACATTTTGGACGGTATATTGAAATTTGGCATTTTCCATTAAACTTCGTACAGGGAGTCTTTCCTTTTCAATTTATTGCACGCAGTGATGACATGATTAACGGTCAAATTGTGACCACATTCGCACTTCAATGGGTTAAATTAGTGGTCGGTAATTAAATCCTTAGTTCTTAATCTTGTGGTTATACCCCACAAATTTTGCGCGATGGGTGATTAATCTCCGGCTTTACAACCAGATCGTTGTTTAAATTGAATCCAAAAGTATTTGCCCTTGTCAACTAAATTTTCCATTCTAATTTAATTTTAGTTTTGACGATGCTATTAAATTTCTGAACCCTATATTTTAGAAATTCGGTCTCGCAGAGCCTGAGTCCTTTACGAGCCAGATTGTCTGCTGACTCATTGCCTGCTATGCCAACATGGGATAGTATCCATGTAAATTCTAAGGTTTTATTTTTGTTTTGGAGGGAATAAACAATTTCTCGAATATTCTGAACAATTTCTGCTCTAGGTGTTTTTTGTCATGTATTATTGACTTTATGCTGCTGAGGGAGTCTGACACAATGACTGCCCTTTGAACGGTTGGTGACACGAGCCACTCAAGAGCTGTGGATATTGCCTTTAGTTCTGCTGTGTAGATAGAGCATCCATCTGGTAGCTTTTTCGATATATGTATATTAAATTCCCTCGAAAGCATTAGAACGTGTTGTGGATTTTCTTTTTTCTTGGCAACGTTATCTAGGCTTATGTCATAGTTTGGATTTAAAAAAGTCCATGGAGCTTGATACGAAAACACCCTATCAGTAATCTGATAGTGATCTAATCTTAGGTCTTTTAATAGATCATTTGCTCTGTGACCGAAAGGCTGGGTCTCTGATTTGACATTTCTTTTGAATTTTTTCCTTGATGTTTTTGTACACTTAAATGTTGGACAGCTGTCCCCAAGATACTGTAACTTGGCCCAGTATCTCAATGTCAGTTCGTTTCGCCTCAATTTGAATGACATTTCACCTACTTCCTTCAAAAGAATTTCCCTTTTGTGCCAAATGAATCTTTCGTTGCTATCTTTATTGCCTGGTATTGTAAACTGTCTAGTTTAGCAAGAGCTGTTTTATTTGCACTTGCAAAAGCGACACAACAATATTCACATATTGATCTTATCATGGGCCTATATATCATTAGCAGGGTCGCTTTATTTACTCCCCATGATATGCCCGTCAGGCATCTCATTACGTTTCCTTATTATGACGCTATAAAACAGGTGGAAATAACAACCTTTATTCCGCCTACTGGATCTTTCGCTAGTAAAGCAAAAGTCCAGACGAGAACTATTAGCGTTCAGACATCAGAATCCTGCCTAAAAGGAGAAACACGGGTTTTACAGGATAACATTAAAAATAAAACTGCTTCTACGGGTACTACGACCTCAACACAAACGTCTGTCAGCACGAATAAAAATAGTAATAATGATAAAAGTTAAAATAATATTCAGATTGACACCAAGTGAGGAGGTAATACCCAAAATCCTTCCTTACTCGAGAAGCCAAATAAAAAAAATAGACTCGTTAGATCAATACAAACAAGGAAACCGGAAAGATTCCGGTCCCATTGACTTGTATAATCGAGTCGAGTCGATGGAGGAGGGAGGTATTACTGTTGTTGAAATACACAATGCCTCTCCCCATAACAAACCCCAGAGAAGTCCTAATATGGCCAATTCCATTATACAATGGAAGTGTCGTGGTCTTAAGCCAAATTTTAATGAAGTTCAACTTATAATTCAAAATAAAAATCCATTAGCTATTGGTCTACAAGAAATTTTTTGAAAAAATTATGATACTTTGTCATTCAGGCATTTTGTCTCCTACCATCATTTTTCAAATAATAGATGGTAGAGCATATGGCGGTGCTTCCATTATTGTCAATGGATACATTCCACAGAGTCAAGTCACACTGAATACTCCGGGTGACATTACATATTCCCCTTTACGCTCTGATCGCTATACTTACCACCAAGCCTTAATTTAAACCCCAGAGATCTTGATGACCTTATTGCCCAGCTTCCTCTCCCATATATGGGAGATTTCAATGGTCATCTTCCATTCTGGGGTAGTTCAGCTGATAACTTAAGAGGTAGACAAGATAGGTCATTTAAGGAACGACTGGGATCAATATTCTCTGACCCATTTCCTCAGGGAAGTATTTTATCTCCAACATTGTTTGCAATTAAAAATAACACTATCCTAGCGTTCCTTAAACTAGGTACAAATGGCGCTCTCTATGTTGATGACTTTCAGATGTGCTATGGTTCAACAGGCATGCGGATAATCGAACGTAAGTTGCAGCTTTGTTTGAATTCACTTCAACAATGGGCAACCGAAAATGGATTTCGTTTTTCGAAATCCAAGACTGTCTGCATGCATTTCTGTCAGAAACGAGGTTTGCATCCTGGTCCAGAATTGTTCTTGGATGGCAATCGCCTTCCAATCGTGGATGAAACCAAATTTCTGGGGCTGATATTTGATAAGAAATTATCATTTATCCCCCATATTAAATACCTAAAAAAAGAAATGTCTGAAAGCCCTCAACATGTTATCAAATAATGATTGGGGAGCAGACCGTAAGGTCTTGCTCCGATTATATCGAGCATTAATAAGATTAAAACTCGATTATGGGTGTATTGTGTATGGGTCTGCCCGCGAGTCTTATCTTCAAGAAGTCGACACCATATAAAACCAGGGACTCCACCGTGGGTTATATCTCCCCAAAAGATTGATTTCGATCTTACACAACATAAAAATAGAGATACTAGCTCCACGATGTTTCAGTCTCTCTTTCGAGAGCTAAGGTCTAAATATGGTGATTATGCTCCTATTTACACAGATGGTTCTAAAGATGGTGATCGGGTAGCTTCGGCTACTGTGACACCATCTGAGACCATTTCTGTGTGTCTTCCACCTGCTGCTTCAATATTTACAGGTGAGCTCCATCCCATTCTTCGGGCATTGGAGTTCATTCAATCATCGCATCTATTACAGCACATCATCTTTACTGATTCGCTGTCCTCGTTTCCAGCAATTAACAATAAACAGCTTGAACACCCATTAGTAGCAGCTGTTTATCGTCTGCTACTATACTACAAGTTCAGCAGCAAAGACGTCGTCTTTTGCTGGCTCCCCAGTCACGTTGATGTAAGGGGGAATGATCAAGCAGATTTCGCTGCGAAAGCTGCTTTAAAACTCCCCCAATGACCCTTTTTAATACCATATAAAGACTCTAATTCATGTATAAATCATTTCATTTATGATCGCTGGCAACGGCCATGGGATCTTGCAGGCACAAACAAATTTCATCACATTAAACCCCCCTTAGGAGACTGGCCCAACTCCTACAGACCCAACAGGAGGGATGAAGTTGTTTTGTGTCGCTCTAGGATAGGTCATACATTGTTAAATTTATATTTTCATCTTAAAACGAGCGCCTCAGCCAGAGTGTGAACACTGGCATGTTCCTTTGCCAGTTAAGCACATTCTAATTGAGTGCAAGCATCTCAAAGATGTTAGATCCAAATACTTCCGTTGTCAGTCATTACAGAATTTATTTCCCCAACCAGGTCTTTTTAAAGGAGACACATTTTTTATAGAAAGTTTTAATTTGTATATATACTGTTTTTCGATATTTTATTTTTTTAACATTTGATATACATAAAATAATATTCTTTAATTTTAATAGTTTTAACTGTGATACTTATTTTTATATATGTATATTAATATTTTGTGATTTCATTTAATGTGTCTCGTAAATATCACCTTATGTTTGGCGCAATCTAGTCCGGTTGGAGTTGACGTGCCATTAAACAATAATTCATTCACTCATTCATTATAATGGACCACTTTCAGGCTGCTGTATTCGCGTCCTGAATTAGGTAGAAAAAAAAACGAGTTTTCCGGCTTGTAATATTCATCAATTTTGTGGCTGAGACAGGCCCCAACAAATCTCCCCGCGGCGTGTTTCACGACCTCTGCACTCGACGATGGCCTTTAATTCAAAGACATCGACATCCATTTAAAAGACATAGTAAAAGTCAAACCTTACGAGATTTTCGCCTGTCATATCAGAAAAATGCCATTTCAATACTACGTTCAACTGAACAAATCTGAATAGGCTAATGGGACAATAGAAAAAGCTCACCTTGATGTTGACAAATACGTAAGACAATATGAACATAACAAATGATATATGATTCAACTGAAAGGTGATATATAGGCAAGATAGATGATTAATATCTACACTCAACTGCATCTATTCATTTTAAATCTTACGTCGAACTGAATAAACTATATGATTTATAAAAAACACCAATGGCTGGTTAACAGCGTGTAATTAAAGACTCTAATTGGATCTTTGTAAAAATAATCATATTAATAAATTTAAGGTGTCATACGGTTGCACATACCTCCAAGGTAGTTTCAAAGACATAATATAAGCTAAGATATCATTACATAAACTGTTTCAATGGCATTTAGTAATTGAACTAGAGTATACAGGTCACAATTCTATGGAATACAATTACTGCTTTTTACTGAGCGACGTTTCGACTAGGCTTCTCTAGTCATTATCAAGCTATGATAAAAAATGAAAATATGACAGGACAATATATACATGTACACCACAATGCTAAGTTAATGATGACAAACCAGGGATGTAACTTAATTACGTGTACCTAATGGTAATCTGATTTAATTGTACGCTAATAAGTAATAATACCAATTAACCTAAAAAATTGACTAATTGATTAATGGATAAGTTGTTGTGGAGTATACACAGTGATTAGTGGGTTTTAATAATACAAACGTTGCAAGAAAATGAAAATTGATGAAATGTTATCAACGACCCCTTTCACTGAAATAAATACAAATGGTAAAAGAATAGATTGTTGTGGAGTATTTACAACGATTTGATGAGGTTTTGATAATGACAACATCCCACGAAGATGAGATTTGATTGTGTTATAACCAAAATAATTGATATGTGGATGTTGATGCGAGTGATTACACTGATATACGAAAAACCCTTAGAACAATGACTGCACAATGATCAATAGTCCCCTGAAGGTTGACAATTTAAAATATTGAGTGGTACTTCACTGGATGTTATGGTGATGTAGAAAAGCAGGGTTAGAAATATTGAGTGCATTAAATTACAATAACCGCAGGCCTGAAAAGCAGAAATGCCTGAAAAGCAAAAATAGTTGGGAATTATTAGTTGTCATTTTTGCATATTATGATGGTTATTACAAACTTAAAGTTATTACTGGAATATTGGTAAGTATTAAATATGATAAAAAAGAAAAAAGTAGAATTATGCTTAGCCTTGATTATGTGATAAGAATATCATACGCCCTGGGGAGGAACAATCCTTGATCTCTGTTCATCGTTGGTTTGTGTCGTCGTATATGAATGGCTTCATGTAATCGGCGCGCTCTCTTGTTGCTTATATTCTTGCATAGTGGTTTTACGTTGGACCATTGGACTCTGTGGCGAGGGTTGGAGTTCAAATGTTCAGCTACAGCTGAGTTGTTGGTTGCTGCTTTCGACTTGTGGTCATCTATCCTTTTATTTAATGGTCGCTTTGTCTCCCCGATGTATGCAATCCCACAATTGCATACTATTTGATAAACACATCCCTTTGGTTGTGGTGGTTGTGTAGGATTTTGTTTACCATTGGCTCTTAATATATCTTTAGTGCTGTAGCTTTTTGTGAAAGTTACATCTATTTCTGGTTGTTGCA
>NC_065887.2:47084470-47190821 GCF_932274485.2 Patella vulgata | reverse complement strand
ATACCTACGGTGAATGCGAAAAATACCCTGGTATTATCAATTAAAATGGTCGATGACCAAAATAGACTAATCATCTTAAAACTCACACGACTAGTCAAAATGTCTACGCGGTGCATGTAAAGAACTTAGTCTTTATAGCGTAATAAGTCTTTGGCGTTGTTTTCGCGTTTGGATCTTATCAACCAGGACTTTAGAATTTTAATACGATTCGACAATAGACAAATGTATATCACAGGCGCAATTTCAGAGTCCTACTACTTATAGTTTATGAAAAAAATTGCATTTTGTACCATATCGGGTGCGGTGCGAAGTAGTATTCAAGTCCTAACCCTATTTCCTAACCCTAACCCAACCCCTAAACCTAACCCAACCCCTAACCCAAACCCGATTTATAAGGGTCCACCCGTTTTGATCATAGATTCCGTAAAAAATAAGAGTTGAACATGTTCAAAATCGTTTTCTTCCTTAATACCTACGCTAAATTATCGCCCTAGCCCGTGCATCTGGGTTCGAGGGCGACTCCAGAACCCGAAAATCTTAGATGTTAGAGAATGTTTCTTGAAAAAGTACAGGGTTGGGTTCTGAACGGGTCAGGTTCATAAATGGGTAACGATTTTCTGGTTGAGGTATTTAGGTTTGGGTTAATATTTTTCGGGTTCGTGAAGCTGGGTTCGATGGCGAGTCACAAACCCGAAACAATTTGATGTTTGAGAATGTTTCTTGAAAAAGTATAGGGTAGGTTTCTGAAAGGGTCGGGTTCAGATACGGGTACCGGATTTTTGATTAAGGTATTTAGGTTGGGGTTAATTCTTTTCGGGTTCGTGAATCTGGGTTCGATGGCGAGTCCCAAACCCGAAAAAGTTTGGTGTTTGAGAATGTTTCTTGAAAAAGTAAAGGGTCAGGTTCTGAAAGGGACAGGTTCATAAATGAGTAACGGTTTTCTGAGTAAGGTATTTAGGTTTGGGTTAATGTTTTTCGGGTTCGTGAATCTGGGTTCGATGGCGAGTCCCAAACCCGAAAAAGTTTGGTGTTTGAGAATGTTTCTTGAAAAAGTAAAGGGTCAGGTTCTGAAAGGGACAGGTTCATAAATGGGTAACGGTTTTCTGAGTAAGGTATTTAGGTTTGGGTTAATGTTTTTCGGGTTCGTGCATTTGTGTTCGATGGCGCGTCCCGAACCCGAAAAAGTTCAGTGTTTGAGATTGTTTCTTGAAAAAGTAAAGGGTAAGGTTCTGAGAGAGTCAGGTTCAAAAATGGGTTCCGGTTTTCTGAGTAAGGTATTTAGGTTTGGGTTAATATATTTCGGGTTCGTGCATCTGGGTTCGATGGCGAGTCCAGAACCCGAAAATCTTTGATGATTGAGAATGTTTCTTGAAAAAGTACAGGGTTTGGTTCTGAACGGGTCAGGTTCATAAATGGGTACAGATTTTCTGGTTGAGGTATTTAGGTTTGGGTTAATATTTTCCGGGTTCGTGTAGCTGGGTTCAATCGCGAATCACAAACCCGAAACAGTTTGATGTTTGAGAATGTTTCTTGAAAAAGTATAGGGTAGGTTTCTAAAAGGGTCAGGTTCAGAAACGGGCACCGGATTTTTGACTAAGGTATTTAAGTTTGGGTTAATTCTTTTCGGGTTCGTGAATCTGGGTTCGATGGCGGGTCCCAAACACTGATTTACTACAAACATCATATTAACGCTTAATTATAAACACTCAACATCTTTCGCATTGATATTAGCCAGGGATAGTAATTTTTGCATTTTGATTTCATTTCCTTGCTTTTAAATGTTACCGAGCTTCACGGCTTCGCCGTTCGCTTTTTAAAGCTCAATATACCTGTGGGGAATGCGAAAACCCTGTTATTTGGGTGGTACCATTTTATATATTAATATTGAAGGTGACATCAGTGCTTTAACTTTTAAAGATGCAGCTGGGAGTTTTTACACGATACTAATAAAAATTTAACCCGTTTATCAACTCTATTTCTTTTTATTATACATATTACAACTGATCCTTGTTTATAGCCTTCAATTTATTCCTCGATGTTTACGTTATTTTGAGACTAACAAACGTTACTTATTATCTGTTTAATGGGGTGAGAATAAAGAGTTTTTTAGTGCTTAATTGTTACAAGTGCAGTGCGAAGCGGTTGGTCTAGCTGGCCGGGCGCCTTTCCACTCTCTCGATTTTTCAAAATAACAAGTGAACTTCTCTGCTCAAATACATACACATACATTGCAAGCCATAGGCCTACATGTACTCCATAAATTATGCAAAAACTATTTGTAGAAAGTATACTCCGCCAATTTTAAGGCAAATATATACGGGAATTCACATTCACGCGTTATAAAATACATTGCGATATGTACAACTTTGCATGAAGAGTGGCTTTATAACCACGCCTTCTTTTAATTTGACATTAAAAACCTGGAGTCAACATATAAAAAAAAATATCAAAACCAAAAAAAACTGGTGACACTTTGCCGAAACTTATGAGACTAACATACGGTAGTTTTTATTCATATTGTTACCAGTCCATAACTTAGTGGATTATTTCGCAGGGGTCTGTAGCCTGTTGGACAACCGCTGTTTCAGTTCACCTGAGAAGCACGATTTTACGGAACAAACATAAACACTGACATTGTAAGTACATAAATTAAAAACCAAAATCTGTAGAAATGCCCCCTCAACCAAAATAGACTAATATTCTTAAGGATTTTCTACAATTTACATTTATTATCTTATTTTTTTAAAAACATAATTCTTCAGTTTCTACCATCAGAAATTAAGTATGGCTATTTGCTTCCTTATAAGAAACGGAGAAAGAATCATTGTTCGACAATGAACGAATAGGAATGTCTGGTGGGATTTTGCATGAAATTCATCAATCCGGGCGGGGCGGAAAGTAGTAATTATCCCCTAACCCTTTCCCAAGAGACCAAATAATAGGGATACTGGGGTAGGGTCGGGTTATCTGCTTTATTTCTCGGAAGATCATATAACAAAACACTGTATGTAGTCATAAAATACAGTTTTAATCAAAATGTTATTTATAAACACGCAACGACTTTCGCATTGATATTCACCATTTTCTTCGGATCCATTGCTTTATAAAACAACATATACCTACGGTGAATGCGAAAAATACCCTGGTATTATCAATTAAAATGGTCGATGACCAAAATAGACTAATCATCTTAAAACTCACACGACTAGTCAAAATGTCTACGCGGTGCATGTAAAGAACTTAGTCTTTATAGCGTAATAAGTCTTTGGCGTTGTTTTCGCGTTTGGATCTTATCAACCAGGACTTTAGAATTTTAATACGATTCGACAATAGACAAATGTATATCACAGGCGCAATTTCAGAGTCCTACTACTTATAGTTTATGAAAAAAATTGCATTTTGTACCATATCGGGTGCGGTGCGAAGTAGTATTCAAGTCCTAACCCTATTTCCTAACCCTAACCCAACCCCTAAACCTAACCCAACCCCTAACCCAAACCCGATTTATAAGGGTCCACCCGTTTTGATCATAGATTCCGTAAAAAATAAGAGTTGAACATGTTCAAAATCGTTTTCTTCCTTAATACCTACGCTAAATTATCGCCCTAGCCCGTGCATCTGGGTTCGAGGGCGACTCCAGAACCCGAAAATCTTAGATGTTAGAGAATGTTTCTTGAAAAAGTACAGGGTTGGGTTCTGAACGGGTCAGGTTCATAAATGGGTAACGATTTTCTGGTTGAGGTATTTAGGTTTGGGTTAATATTTTTCGGGTTCGTGAAGCTGGGTTCGATGGCGAGTCACAAACCCGAAACAATTTGATGTTTGAGAATGTTTCTTGAAAAAGTATAGGGTAGGTTTCTGAAAGGGTCGGGTTCAGATACGGGTACCGGATTTTTGATTAAGGTATTTAGGTTGGGGTTAATTCTTTTCGGGTTCGTGAATCTGGGTTCGATGGCGAGTCCCAAACCCGAAAAAGTTTGGTGTTTGAGAATGTTTCTTGAAAAAGTAAAGGGTCAGGTTCTGAAAGGGACAGGTTCATAAATGAGTAACGGTTTTCTGAGTAAGGTATTTAGGTTTGGGTTAATGTTTTTCGGGTTCGTGAATCTGGGTTCGATGGCGAGTCCCAAACCCGAAAAAGTTTGGTGTTTGAGAATGTTTCTTGAAAAAGTAAAGGGTCAGGTTCTGAAAGGGACAGGTTCATAAATGGGTAACGGTTTTCTGAGTAAGGTATTTAGGTTTGGGTTAATGTTTTTCGGGTTCGTGCATTTGTGTTCGATGGCGCGTCCCGAACCCGAAAAAGTTCAGTGTTTGAGATTGTTTCTTGAAAAAGTAAAGGGTAAGGTTCTGAGAGAGTCAGGTTCAAAAATGGGTTCCGGTTTTCTGAGTAAGGTATTTAGGTTTGGGTTAATATATTTCGGGTTCGTGCATCTGGGTTCGATGGCGAGTCCAGAACCCGAAAATCTTTGATGATTGAGAATGTTTCTTGAAAAAGTACAGGGTTTGGTTCTGAACGGGTCAGGTTCATAAATGGGTACAGATTTTCTGGTTGAGGTATTTAGGTTTGGGTTAATATTTTCCGGGTTCGTGTAGCTGGGTTCAATCGCGAATCACAAACCCGAAACAGTTTGATGTTTGAGAATGTTTCTTGAAAAAGTATAGGGTAGGTTTCTAAAAGGGTCAGGTTCAGAAACGGGCACCGGATTTTTGACTAAGGTATTTAAGTTTGGGTTAATTCTTTTCGGGTTCGTGAATCTGGGTTCGATGGCGGGTCCCAAACACTGATTTACTACAAACATCATATTAACGCTTAATTATAAACACTCAACATCTTTCGCATTGATATTAGCCAGGGATAGTAATTTTTGCATTTTGATTTCATTTCCTTGCTTTTAAATGTTACCGAGCTTCACGGCTTCGCCGTTCGCTTTTTAAAGCTCAATATACCTGTGGGGAATGCGAAAACCCTGTTATTTGGGTGGTACCATTTTATATATTAATATTGAAGGTGACATCAGTGCTTTAACTTTTAAAGATGCAGCTGGGAGTTTTTACACGATACTAATAAAAATTTAACCCGTTTATCAACTCTATTTCTTTTTATTATACATATTACAACTGATCCTTGTTTATAGCCTTCAATTTATTCCTCGATGTTTACGTTATTTTGAGACTAACAAACGTTACTTATTATCTGTTTAATGGGGTGAGAATAAAGAGTTTTTTAGTGCTTAATTGTTACAAGTGCAGTGCGAAGCGGTTGGTCTAGCTGGCCGGGCGCCTTTCCACTCTCTCGATTTTTCAAAATAACAAGTGAACTTCTCTGCTCAAATACATACACATACATTGCAAGCCATAGGCCTACATGTACTCCATAAATTATGCAAAAACTATTTGTAGAAAGTATACTCCGCCAATTTTAAGGCAAATATATACGGGAATTCACATTCACGCGTTATAAAATACATTGCGATATGTACAACTTTGCATGAAGAGTGGCTTTATAACCACGCCTTCTTTTAATTTGACATTAAAAACCTGGAGTCAACATATAAAAAAAAATATCAAAACCAAAAAAAACTGGTGACACTTTGCCGAAACTTATGAGACTAACATACGGTAGTTTTTATTCATATTGTTACCAGTCCATAACTTAGTGGATTATTTCGCAGGGGTCTGTAGCCTGTTGGACAACCGCTGTTTCAGTTCACCTGAGAAGCACGATTTTACGGAACAAACATAAACACTGACATTGTAAGTACATAAATTAAAAACCAAAATCTGTAGAAATGCCCCCTCAACCAAAATAGACTAATATTCTTAAGGATTTTCTACAATTTACATTTATTATCTTATTTTTTTAAAAACATAATTCTTCAGTTTCTACCATCAGAAATTAAGTATGGCTATTTGCTTCCTTATAAGAAACGGAGAAAGAATCATTGTTCGACAATGAACGAATAGGAATGTCTGGTGGGATTTTGCATGAAATTCATCAATCCGGGCGGGGCGGAAAGTAGTAATTATCCCCTAACCCTTTCCCAAGAGACCAAATAATAGGGATACTGGGGTAGGGTCGGGTTATCTGCTTTATTTCTCGGAAGATCATATAACAAAACACTGTATGTAGTCATAAAATACAGTTTTAATCAAAATGTTATTTATAAACACGCAACGACTTTCGCATTGATATTCACCATTTTCTTCGGATCCATTGCTTTATAAAACAACATATACCTACGGTGAATGCGAAAAATACCCTGGTATTATCAATTAAAATGGTCGATGACCAAAATAGACTAATCATCTTAAAACTCACACGACTAGTCAAAATGTCTACGCGGTGCATGTAAAGAACTTAGTCTTTATAGCGTAATAAGTCTTTGGCGTTGTTTTCGCGTTTGGATCTTATCAACCAGGACTTTAGAATTTTAATACGATTCGACAATAGACAAATGTATATCACAGGCGCAATTTCAGAGTCCTACTACTTATAGTTTATGAAAAAAATTGCATTTTGTACCATATCGGGTGCGGTGCGAAGTAGTATTCAAGTCCTAACCCTATTTCCTAACCCTAACCCAACCCCTAAACCTAACCCAACCCCTAACCCAAACCCGATTTATAAGGGTCCACCCGTTTTGATCATAGATTCCGTAAAAAATAAGAGTTGAACATGTTCAAAATCGTTTTCTTCCTTAATACCTACGCTAAATTATCGCCCTAGCCCGTGCATCTGGGTTCGAGGGCGACTCCAGAACCCGAAAATCTTAGATGTTAGAGAATGTTTCTTGAAAAAGTACAGGGTTGGGTTCTGAACGGGTCAGGTTCATAAATGGGTAACGATTTTCTGGTTGAGGTATTTAGGTTTGGGTTAATATTTTTCGGGTTCGTGAAGCTGGGTTCGATGGCGAGTCACAAACCCGAAACAATTTGATGTTTGAGAATGTTTCTTGAAAAAGTATAGGGTAGGTTTCTGAAAGGGTCGGGTTCAGATACGGGTACCGGATTTTTGATTAAGGTATTTAGGTTGGGGTTAATTCTTTTCGGGTTCGTGAATCTGGGTTCGATGGCGAGTCCCAAACCCGAAAAAGTTTGGTGTTTGAGAATGTTTCTTGAAAAAGTAAAGGGTCAGGTTCTGAAAGGGACAGGTTCATAAATGAGTAACGGTTTTCTGAGTAAGGTATTTAGGTTTGGGTTAATGTTTTTCGGGTTCGTGAATCTGGGTTCGATGGCGAGTCCCAAACCCGAAAAAGTTTGGTGTTTGAGAATGTTTCTTGAAAAAGTAAAGGGTCAGGTTCTGAAAGGGACAGGTTCATAAATGGGTAACGGTTTTCTGAGTAAGGTATTTAGGTTTGGGTTAATGTTTTTCGGGTTCGTGCATTTGTGTTCGATGGCGCGTCCCGAACCCGAAAAAGTTCAGTGTTTGAGATTGTTTCTTGAAAAAGTAAAGGGTAAGGTTCTGAGAGAGTCAGGTTCAAAAATGGGTTCCGGTTTTCTGAGTAAGGTATTTAGGTTTGGGTTAATATATTTCGGGTTCGTGCATCTGGGTTCGATGGCGAGTCCAGAACCCGAAAATCTTTGATGATTGAGAATGTTTCTTGAAAAAGTACAGGGTTTGGTTCTGAACGGGTCAGGTTCATAAATGGGTACAGATTTTCTGGTTGAGGTATTTAGGTTTGGGTTAATATTTTCCGGGTTCGTGTAGCTGGGTTCAATCGCGAATCACAAACCCGAAACAGTTTGATGTTTGAGAATGTTTCTTGAAAAAGTATAGGGTAGGTTTCTAAAAGGGTCAGGTTCAGAAACGGGCACCGGATTTTTGACTAAGGTATTTAAGTTTGGGTTAATTCTTTTCGGGTTCGTGAATCTGGGTTCGATGGCGGGTCCCAAACACTGATTTACTACAAACATCATATTAACGCTTAATTATAAACACTCAACATCTTTCGCATTGATATTAGCCAGGGATAGTAATTTTTGCATTTTGATTTCATTTCCTTGCTTTTAAATGTTACCGAGCTTCACGGCTTCGCCGTTCGCTTTTTAAAGCTCAATATACCTGTGGGGAATGCGAAAACCCTGTTATTTGGGTGGTACCATTTTATATATTAATATTGAAGGTGACATCAGTGCTTTAACTTTTAAAGATGCAGCTGGGAGTTTTTACACGATACTAATAAAAATTTAACCCGTTTATCAACTCTATTTCTTTTTATTATACATATTACAACTGATCCTTGTTTATAGCCTTCAATTTATTCCTCGATGTTTACGTTATTTTGAGACTAACAAACGTTACTTATTATCTGTTTAATGGGGTGAGAATAAAGAGTTTTTTAGTGCTTAATTGTTACAAGTGCAGTGCGAAGCGGTTGGTCTAGCTGGCCGGGCGCCTTTCCACTCTCTCGATTTTTCAAAATAACAAGTGAACTTCTCTGCTCAAATACATACACATACATTGCAAGCCATAGGCCTACATGTACTCCATAAATTATGCAAAAACTATTTGTAGAAAGTATACTCCGCCAATTTTAAGGCAAATATATACGGGAATTCACATTCACGCGTTATAAAATACATTGCGATATGTACAACTTTGCATGAAGAGTGGCTTTATAACCACGCCTTCTTTTAATTTGACATTAAAAACCTGGAGTCAACATATAAAAAAAAATATCAAAACCAAAAAAAACTGGTGACACTTTGCCGAAACTTATGAGACTAACATACGGTAGTTTTTATTCATATTGTTACCAGTCCATAACTTAGTGGATTATTTCGCAGGGGTCTGTAGCCTGTTGGACAACCGCTGTTTCAGTTCACCTGAGAAGCACGATTTTACGGAACAAACATAAACACTGACATTGTAAGTACATAAATTAAAAACCAAAATCTGTAGAAATGCCCCCTCAACCAAAATAGACTAATATTCTTAAGGATTTTCTACAATTTACATTTATTATCTTATTTTTTTAAAAACATAATTCTTCAGTTTCTACCATCAGAAATTAAGTATGGCTATTTGCTTCCTTATAAGAAACGGAGAAAGAATCATTGTTCGACAATGAACGAATAGGAATGTCTGGTGGGATTTTGCATGAAATTCATCAATCCGGGCGGGGCGGAAAGTAGTAATTATCCCCTAACCCTTTCCCAAGAGACCAAATAATAGGGATACTGGGGTAGGGTCGGGTTATCTGCTTTATTTCTCGGAAGATCATATAACAAAACACTGTATGTAGTCATAAAATACAGTTTTAATCAAAATGTTATTTATAAACACGCAACGACTTTCGCATTGATATTCACCATTTTCTTCGGATCCATTGCTTTATAAAACAACATATACCTACGGTGAATGCGAAAAATACCCTGGTATTATCAATTAAAATGGTCGATGACCAAAATAGACTAATCATCTTAAAACTCACACGACTAGTCAAAATGTCTACGCGGTGCATGTAAAGAACTTAGTCTTTATAGCGTAATAAGTCTTTGGCGTTGTTTTCGCGTTTGGATCTTATCAACCAGGACTTTAGAATTTTAATACGATTCGACAATAGACAAATGTATATCACAGGCGCAATTTCAGAGTCCTACTACTTATAGTTTATGAAAAAAATTGCATTTTGTACCATATCGGGTGCGGTGCGAAGTAGTATTCAAGTCCTAACCCTATTTCCTAACCCTAACCCAACCCCTAAACCTAACCCAACCCCTAACCCAAACCCGATTTATAAGGGTCCACCCGTTTTGATCATAGATTCCGTAAAAAATAAGAGTTGAACATGTTCAAAATCGTTTTCTTCCTTAATACCTACGCTAAATTATCGCCCTAGCCCGTGCATCTGGGTTCGAGGGCGACTCCAGAACCCGAAAATCTTAGATGTTAGAGAATGTTTCTTGAAAAAGTACAGGGTTGGGTTCTGAACGGGTCAGGTTCATAAATGGGTAACGATTTTCTGGTTGAGGTATTTAGGTTTGGGTTAATATTTTTCGGGTTCGTGAAGCTGGGTTCGATGGCGAGTCACAAACCCGAAACAATTTGATGTTTGAGAATGTTTCTTGAAAAAGTATAGGGTAGGTTTCTGAAAGGGTCGGGTTCAGATACGGGTACCGGATTTTTGATTAAGGTATTTAGGTTGGGGTTAATTCTTTTCGGGTTCGTGAATCTGGGTTCGATGGCGAGTCCCAAACCCGAAAAAGTTTGGTGTTTGAGAATGTTTCTTGAAAAAGTAAAGGGTCAGGTTCTGAAAGGGACAGGTTCATAAATGAGTAACGGTTTTCTGAGTAAGGTATTTAGGTTTGGGTTAATGTTTTTCGGGTTCGTGAATCTGGGTTCGATGGCGAGTCCCAAACCCGAAAAAGTTTGGTGTTTGAGAATGTTTCTTGAAAAAGTAAAGGGTCAGGTTCTGAAAGGGACAGGTTCATAAATGGGTAACGGTTTTCTGAGTAAGGTATTTAGGTTTGGGTTAATGTTTTTCGGGTTCGTGCATTTGTGTTCGATGGCGCGTCCCGAACCCGAAAAAGTTCAGTGTTTGAGATTGTTTCTTGAAAAAGTAAAGGGTAAGGTTCTGAGAGAGTCAGGTTCAAAAATGGGTTCCGGTTTTCTGAGTAAGGTATTTAGGTTTGGGTTAATATATTTCGGGTTCGTGCATCTGGGTTCGATGGCGAGTCCAGAACCCGAAAATCTTTGATGATTGAGAATGTTTCTTGAAAAAGTACAGGGTTTGGTTCTGAACGGGTCAGGTTCATAAATGGGTACAGATTTTCTGGTTGAGGTATTTAGGTTTGGGTTAATATTTTCCGGGTTCGTGTAGCTGGGTTCAATCGCGAATCACAAACCCGAAACAGTTTGATGTTTGAGAATGTTTCTTGAAAAAGTATAGGGTAGGTTTCTAAAAGGGTCAGGTTCAGAAACGGGCACCGGATTTTTGACTAAGGTATTTAAGTTTGGGTTAATTCTTTTCGGGTTCGTGAATCTGGGTTCGATGGCGGGTCCCAAACACTGATTTACTACAAACATCATATTAACGCTTAATTATAAACACTCAACATCTTTCGCATTGATATTAGCCAGGGATAGTAATTTTTGCATTTTGATTTCATTTCCTTGCTTTTAAATGTTACCGAGCTTCACGGCTTCGCCGTTCGCTTTTTAAAGCTCAATATACCTGTGGGGAATGCGAAAACCCTGTTATTTGGGTGGTACCATTTTATATATTAATATTGAAGGTGACATCAGTGCTTTAACTTTTAAAGATGCAGCTGGGAGTTTTTACACGATACTAATAAAAATTTAACCCGTTTATCAACTCTATTTCTTTTTATTATACATATTACAACTGATCCTTGTTTATAGCCTTCAATTTATTCCTCGATGTTTACGTTATTTTGAGACTAACAAACGTTACTTATTATCTGTTTAATGGGGTGAGAATAAAGAGTTTTTTAGTGCTTAATTGTTACAAGTGCAGTGCGAAGCGGTTGGTCTAGCTGGCCGGGCGCCTTTCCACTCTCTCGATTTTTCAAAATAACAAGTGAACTTCTCTGCTCAAATACATACACATACATTGCAAGCCATAGGCCTACATGTACTCCATAAATTATGCAAAAACTATTTGTAGAAAGTATACTCCGCCAATTTTAAGGCAAATATATACGGGAATTCACATTCACGCGTTATAAAATACATTGCGATATGTACAACTTTGCATGAAGAGTGGCTTTATAACCACGCCTTCTTTTAATTTGACATTAAAAACCTGGAGTCAACATATAAAAAAAAATATCAAAACCAAAAAAAACTGGTGACACTTTGCCGAAACTTATGAGACTAACATACGGTAGTTTTTATTCATATTGTTACCAGTCCATAACTTAGTGGATTATTTCGCAGGGGTCTGTAGCCTGTTGGACAACCGCTGTTTCAGTTCACCTGAGAAGCACGATTTTACGGAACAAACATAAACACTGACATTGTAAGTACATAAATTAAAAACCAAAATCTGTAGAAATGCCCCCTCAACCAAAATAGACTAATATTCTTAAGGATTTTCTACAATTTACATTTATTATCTTATTTTTTTAAAAACATAATTCTTCAGTTTCTACCATCAGAAATTAAGTATGGCTATTTGCTTCCTTATAAGAAACGGAGAAAGAATCATTGTTCGACAATGAACGAATAGGAATGTCTGGTGGGATTTTGCATGAAATTCATCAATCCGGGCGGGGCGGAAAGTAGTAATTATCCCCTAACCCTTTCCCAAGAGACCAAATAATAGGGATACTGGGGTAGGGTCGGGTTATCTGCTTTATTTCTCGGAAGATCATATAACAAAACACTGTATGTAGTCATAAAATACAGTTTTAATCAAAATGTTATTTATAAACACGCAACGACTTTCGCATTGATATTCACCATTTTCTTCGGATCCATTGCTTTATAAAACAACATATACCTACGGTGAATGCGAAAAATACCCTGGTATTATCAATTAAAATGGTCGATGACCAAAATAGACTAATCATCTTAAAACTCACACGACTAGTCAAAATGTCTACGCGGTGCATGTAAAGAACTTAGTCTTTATAGCGTAATAAGTCTTTGGCGTTGTTTTCGCGTTTGGATCTTATCAACCAGGACTTTAGAATTTTAATACGATTCGACAATAGACAAATGTATATCACAGGCGCAATTTCAGAGTCCTACTACTTATAGTTTATGAAAAAAATTGCATTTTGTACCATATCGGGTGCGGTGCGAAGTAGTATTCAAGTCCTAACCCTAACCCTAACCCTAACCCTAACCCTAACCCTAACCCTAACCCTAACCCAACCCTAACCCTAACCCTAACCCTAACCCTAACCCTAACCCAACCCTAACCCAACCCTAACCCTAACCCTAACCCTAACCCTAACCCTAACCCTAACCCTAACCCTAACCCTCAGTTTCTCCACTAAACCCACAGACCCATTTACCATTAATAGACCATCTAATAGAAGAGCATCGGCAAAAGATTGAACCCTTCGGCAAATTATTAAATTAAGGAAATAAGATATACCTGACCTAAAGATAACCCTGTGAAGACCCTCTAACAGGCGTGTTTTTTTCCTAAGCAGCATCGAAACCTCGGCCTGTGCATTTTTGTTTTAGTTTATTCTAATTCACTCCCCTAATCCCTAACCCAACCCTAACCCTAACCCTAACCCTACCTCGGCCAGTGCTATTCTGATTTAGTTTTGACTAATTCACTCCCCTAATCCCTAACCCTAACCCTAACCCTAACCCAACCCTAGTCTTAGGGTTATTTTTAGGTCAGGTAATATTGTTTTTGATAATTTTTATAAATGTGAGGGGGGCTAGTCTGTAGTTGAGGCTCTTCTGGTGACGAAAGGATCGGAATTCTTGGAGAACGTGAAGCGGTTGGGAACTGTAAATACTGGTTTCTTATTTAATGTGGCGCGATTGTCTGGTAGTCGGGTTTTGCTGGGTGGCGCTGCCTTGGGCTTCTGATTCACTCGATTTGTTCTTTTCAAAGGGGAGGAAACTCTGGTAGGGTTAGGGTTAGGGTTGGGTTAGGGTTAGGGTTGGGTTAGGGTTAGGGTTGGGTTAGGGTTAGGGTTTAGGGTTAGGGTTAGGTTAGGGTAAGGGGTGGGTTACCGATTAGGGTGCCCCACAGAGAGCATTGGCCTGGGGCATTGGGGTTATCGAGCAGTGGGAGATGGGCTTAGGAACAAAATAGGTTAGTCTATAGGTTTGGTTTTGACTCAAGGAAGTTAGGTCCCCATTTTTAATGAAGGTAACTTACTGGGAACAACAATGTCGCCAAGATTTTTGTTCCTTGAGTAAGCTACGTTGAGTTTATTTTTATAGATTTTCGGTAGGCTTTCATGCAGTTCGTTATAATATCTCTTAACGATTTTTGTTGCCTTGTGCGCCGTGCTATTATATTTTATGACTAGTGGGAGAACACTGGTATTGAGGATTAGATTAATACCGTTTGGGGATATTGTGTTTAATTTCTTTATCCAGAAATCTTCCCGGATTAAACGGTATTGCCTCGTGTCTCCACTAGTCTTGGGGATGCTTTCAATTGGGGTGATAATCAAGGACTAAATTTATAGAGAAATCAAATTGGAATCCCTCAAATGCGGTTATCAGAGGTGATATCTTAGAACATTTGGAAAAAATGAGAAGTGTAGTGGCACAAACACCTATTTTCAAAGAAAAAAACAACCTTACACGCGCAGAGAGAACAGCCTTGAACGCCCTCAAAAATGACAAATCCATCGTCATCAAAAAGAGCGACAAGGGCTCCTGTTGCGTCATTTTAAACCGAAATGACTACATCTTAGAAGCCGAAAAACAATTAAGCAATGAGAAGTATTATCGAAGAATAAACGAACCGATTTTTATGGAAACTCGTATCATGATAAACAAAATTCTTAACCGAAAAACAGTTTGACTACCTTTGACTGCCGACAGAGACATTTTTACACTCTCCCGAAAATCCACAAGAATCCCGAATCGGAGTGGTTTGTCCCGAACAAAATACCCAAAGGGCGCCCAATTGTGTCGGACTGTTCGAGTGAGTGTCATAATGTCTCTGAATATATGGACTCATTTTTAAAGCCACTAGCTTCCCAGCACCCCGCATATCTAAAAGACACCAACGATTTCATCAACAAAATAAAGAAACTAAGGGCCCCCCCAAACTCGTTATTAATATCTATCGATGTACAGAGCATGTACACGAATATTGATAACATAACAGGCTTACGCGCGGTCCAAAAAGCCTTTTCTAGAAATCCTATGAAATCTCGTCCGGACGCAGAAATTTTAGAGCTATTGGAAATCTGCCTAAACCGCAACGACTTTACTTTTAATGAAAAAAACTACCTCCAGGTCACTGGGGTAGCAATGGGACAAATTTACAGCCAGAGTTATGCAAATATCTTTTTAGCAGAGTGGGAAAGGGAACTCCTCCCCCTCTGTCCCCTACAACCTGCCTTCTACGGCAGATTCTTAGACGATATTTTCATCGTTTGGCCCTTCTCCCTGGAACTATTTTGGCAGTACTTTGACATTATCAACAACCACCACCCCGCTATAAAACTAACCGCCACAGTTAGCGAAAATAGCATAGATTTCCTGGACACGACAGTGTTCAAGGGTGAAAGCATAAATCTCACTGGCCAACTTGACATCAAAGTCTTTTTTAAAGAAACAGACACCCACCAACTCTTATTCAAGTCATCCTTCCACCCCAAACATACATTTTCGGGGATTATCAAATCCCAAATACTTCGCTTTCACCGAATTTGTACGCGCAAAACCGACTTCGAACAGGCGTGCAAAATCGTCTTTGACAAACTCCGAGAACGGGGCTACTCGAAGCGATTTCTTAGAACCATCAAAAACACCACTTTGACAGAAATTACAGCTAAAAGCATAATCCCAGTCCAGCCCTTTCAACAATTTGGAGCCATGCCGTGTATGAGCGTTAGGTGCAGCATATGCAAACACCTAAAGCGCACCAATGTTTTCGAAAATAAGACTTCCCAGAACCAATTCCCGATTATTGAGCGCCTTACGTGCGAAAGCCGCAACCTAATTTACCTAATTTCCTGCAAGCTCTGTCCCAAGCAGTATGTCGGTGAAACTCAGAATTCTCTGAGGGTGAGGGTAATAGGCCACCTATCAGATATCAGGAGAAAAAACGACAAACCTATCTCCGCCCATTTCAACCAGGGGGACCACACGTCAGGCGATCTAATTATCACCCCAATTGAAAAAATCCCACCCACACCAAGCGAGGAAGAAACCAAAAAGTATAGATTACTGAGGGAAGACTTTTGGATAAACAAACTGAATACCATTTGCCCCAATGGCATAAACGTTCGGCTTAATACCAAGATTCTCCCCCTAGTAATCAAATATAACACCACAGCCTATCATGCTATAAAAATAATTAAAACATTTTACGAACAATTGAAAGAACCATTCCCGAATATATATAAAAACAAACTTATTGTCGCCTACTCTAGAAACAAAAACCTTACAGACATTCTAGTCCCCAGCAAACTCCCGCAAATTTAGTACCAAATTAACCTCTGGCATCAAGGTGAATACTCAACTTCTCTGAGACAGTGCCATGACGAACACCCCACCCCACCAAATTTAACGGACTGGTTGTTATCTTAGCCTATTCTAGTAAACCTGTAAAATTACCACAACCACCGCTCACCTCAAAGCCCATTGTTCATAGCTCCCAAGCCCTTGACTTGCTTAAACAATTTGTTAAGCCCTAGGCCCATGCTTCCAGTGGGGGCCCTATCTTAGGAACCCCCACCCAATTCAATACCCTAACCCAACCCAAAATTTGTAAAACCGGCCATGATAACAACAACCCTTTCCAACACTATTCTACCTATTGGCAAATCTTGGGCAAAATCCATTGGAACTGAATTAACTTCTCACTATGAGAAAACACTTGAGAACAAATTAATTTGGCTAAAAAGGCAAAATTTCAACCGTGAACAAAGCGATACTTTCGCCAACGCCGCGCTATCATGGTCAAAAAAATCGTTCGGGAAAAAGTTAAACGCCTCGACACGCTCTAAATTTCTGGAATTGATAGGTCAGACGACGGGATTGGATGGACTTAATAGGACCCCTAACCCTAACCCGGTAGCGACGGACTCCTCTGTACCCACGCCCCCACCCAGACTGACGCCCCCTAGCAACAATCGACCTTCCCCAATGGCTGTGGACGTAAGCACACCTGTTCCTGAAAGATTGAAACCACTACCAGCCAGGACCCCAAGCCGTAAAAGACAACTTTCACTATCTCCTAATGTCCCCTGTACTGTCACACCCGGGAAAAAGAAGAACATCCAACCCTCCCCCTCCACTTCCCCAAACTCCCTCCTAGACGTTTTAGCAGTAAAATTAGACCAATCAACAGACAGTGTGCCTGTAATTGAAAATGGGGGGGGACACTGTGTCTCCGCTTATTGAAAATCCTAGTCTTAAAATCCCTAACACACCACCCATGAAATCTAGACTCAGCTTATCGCCAGCTCTGAGTGTAATACCGATCTATCCACCGAAACGCCACAGTTTAGACTTGAGCACTCCTAGAGTCAAACCCTGTAACGCACCCAAAATCATGGAAACATACTACAAAAACGGTAATGACAAAACGTCTTGGAGTCTCCCCAAATTAGTCAAACCAATAGTTGTGTTAGGTAGCTCTAACTTGAATAGGATTCCCCTGGGGAGGGTTGGTGTACAGATCATCTCATATGGAGGGGCGCACATCCACCACCTGACCCATATGATTAAGAAGTCCATCGACATCGGCCAACCAAAAACCATTATATTCCAGATTGGTACAAACAACCGCGACATGAGACCCCGTGCAGCCTACAACAGTTACACTCAATTAATAGCCACTGCCAGGGCGAAATTCCCTAAGACAAAACTAGTAATAGCACAGATCCCTTCCTCCAACCAATTGAAACTATTCAAGCCCCAACAGTACGACAACATAGAGAAATTGAACCATTACTTATTTTCTGAACCACCAATGCATTCCAAAGTACTCCCTCCATCTACTTCACCTGTTCATGTAGTGGCAAACGACATCCATCACATTCACTGGGTCCCCGCGACTGCCGAACGACTTCTCTCCCATTGGCTCAAGGAAGTTAGGTCTTTAAACTAATTTCTGAGGGGGGTACTGATAAAACAATTATATCAAATACCCTCACTCAAAATACAGAATTAGGACAAACTGTTGTCAATTTAAGCTCGCGCGTCTTATCACCCATAGAAAGACAAATCCTTGATAAAGGACTAAAGTTCATTCCTTCACCCCAACCGACATCTGTTGACGAAATATTAGAATCCGCAGACCAATTTTCTCGACTAATTAAGCTCACCTATTTTTTTCGCGATAAATCTAACAAGGGCCCAAAAACCAAATTTATAGAAAAATCCACATGGAATCCTTCAGATGCAGCCATTAGAGGCGACATCCTGGCACACTTAGACCGCATGAAAAGTGAAATAGCTGATATACCGATTTTGAAAGAAAAAAACAACCTCAATAGATTAGAAAGAACTGCGCTAAATATCTTGAAGAATGACAAGTCTATAGTCATCAAGAAAAGTGATAAGGGCTCTTGTTGTGTAATACTAAACCGCAGTGACTATATTTTGGAAGCAGAAAAGCAATTAAGCAATGAGAAATATTATAAAAAACTAGAAGAACCAATTTTCTTAGAAACTCGCACGTTGATTAACGGAATCCTGGACAGGTTAGTAAAAAAGAAATTTCTAACCGAAAAACAATTCCACCACCTTTCGGCTAAAGAGGACTGTCGACAGAGACACTTCTACACACTACCCAAAATCCATAAAAATCCGGAATCTGAATGGTTCGAGCCGCATAAAATACCCAAAGGGCGCCCTATAGTCTCGGACTGTTCGAGTGTGTGTAGAAATGTCTCTGAATATATCGACTACTTTTTGAAACCGTTGGCCGTCCAACATGCATCGTATCTTAAGGATACGAACGATTTTGTTGAAAAAATCAAAAAATTAGAGGTACCACCCAACGCGTTATTAATATCGATCGATGTACAGAGTATGTACACAAATATTGATAACGAGACTGGCCTTAAAGCGCTCCGAAAGGCCTTTTTAAGAAACCCGATGAAATCTCGTCCGGACGAAGAAATTTTGGAACTCTTAGAAATCTGTCTCACCCGAAATGATTTTACCTTTAATGAGCAGACATACCTCCAGACTACTGGGGTATCGATGGGTCAAATATATAGTCCAAATTTTGCAAATCTCTACATGGCCGAGTGGGAAAGAGAGCTCTTGCCTCTTTGCCCATTACAACCAAGCTTCTACGGACGGTTCCTAGATGACATTTTTATAATTTGGCCTTTTACGGAGGAGGAATTTTGGCAGTATTTTGATACTTTAAACAATCACCACCCCTCCATCAAACTAACAGCCACTGTTAGCGATAAGAGCATGGACTTCTTGGACACGACAGTGTTCAAGGGCGAAAACCTGACTGTTAAGGGCAATTTAGACATCAAAGTATTTTTTAAAGAAACAGACACGCACCAACTTTTAATTAAGTCTTCATTTCACCCCAAACACACTTTTTCGGGCATCATTAAATCCCAAATTCTCCGTTTTTATCGCATCTGTACGCGCCATGCCGATTTTGAGAACGCGTGTAGGCTAGTTTTCGATAAACTCCGGGAACGGGGTTATTCAAAACGATTTCTACGAAAGATTAAAAACACCACTTTAGCAGAAATTAAAGCCAAAGACATAATTCCTGTCAAACCATTCCAACAATTCGGAGCAAATGCCGTGCATGAGCGTGCGATGCACAATCTGCAAATACTTAAAACGCACCAATTTTTTCCAAAACAATTCGTCTCGTGAGAAATTCCCAATTAATAATCGACTCACGTGCGAAAGTTCGAACCTAATCTACCTAATTTCCTGCAAATCTTGTCTTCAGCAGTATGTCGGTGAAAGTCAAAACTCTTTGAGGAACAGAATGCTCGGTCATTTATCCGATATCAGGAGAATAACGGATAAACCCGTATCCAAGCATTTTAACCAAAGCAGCCATTCGATATCGGATTTAATTATCACCCCAATAGAAAAAATCCCCATGACTAGTGAAGACACGAGACAATGCCGTTTACTTCGGGAAGACTTCTGGATTAAGAAGTTAAACACCATATCCCCAAACGGCATTAATCTACTCCTCAACACCAGTGTTCTCCCACTAGTCATAAAATACAATAGCACGGCACACAAAGCCACAAAAATCGTTAAAAAATACTATAACGAATTACAAGAAAGTTTACCAAAAATCTACAAAAGTAAACTCATCATAGCTTATTCAAGGAACAAAAATCTTAGCGATATTGTTGTCCCTAGCAAACTACCCCCTGTACAAAAAGAGACCTAACTTCCTCGAGTCATGATAAAACCTGTAGACTAACCGGTTTGTTTGTTTTCTAAGCCCACCTTCCGACTGCTTGACAACTCCCTTGCCCCAGGCCAATCCTCTCTGTGGGGCACCCTAACCGGTAACCCACCCCTCATCCTACCCTAACCCAACCCTATAAATCAGGTAACGACAAGACGTCTTGGCGTATCCCCAAATTGGTCAAACCTTTAGTCGTGTTAGGCAGCTCTAACCTGAATAGAATCCCCGGGGGGAGGGTTGGGATACAGATTATCTCATTTGGAGGGGCGATGATCCACCACCTCACCGATATGATCAAGAAATCCAACGACATCGGCCAACCAAAGACTATAATATTTCAGATTGGTACCAATAACCGCGATATGAACCCCCGTGCAAGCTCATAAGGAATATACAAAACTGATTGCCACTGCTAGGGCGAAATTCCCTAAAACAAAATTAGTTATCGCACAGATTCCTAAACTAAATCAGTACCTATCTTCAGAACCACCAGAACACTCTACAGTACTCCCCTTATCTAATTCACCTGTCCATGTATTAGCAAGTGACATCCACCATATTCACTGGGTCCCCGCAACTGCGGAACGACAGCTCACTCATTGGCTCAAAGAAGTTAGGTCTTTAAACTAATTTCTGAGGGGGGCTCTGATAAAACTATTATATCAAATACCCCCACTCCAAATACTGAAATAGGAAAAACTGTTGTTAATTTAAGTTCGCGTGTTTTATCACCTCTAGAAAGACAGATCCTGGATAAAGGACTGAAGTTCATCCCCTCACCCCAGCCGACATCTGTTAACGACATATTAGAATCCGCAGACCAATTTTCCAGGCCAATCAAACTGACTTATTTTTTTCGCGACAAACCACACAGGGGCCCGAAAACCAAATTTATAGAAAAATCTACCTGGCATCCTTCAGATGCAGCCATCAGGGGCGATATCCTGGCACATTTAGATCGCATGAAAAGTGAATTAGCTGATATACCGATTTTGAAAGAAAAAAATAACCTCAGCAGATTAGAAAGAACCGCCTTAAATAGCTTGAAGAATGACAAGTCTATAGTCATTAAGAAAAGTGATAAGGGCTCCTGTTGTGTCATTCTAAACCGTAGTGACTATATTCTGGAAGCGGAAAAACAGTTGAGTAATGAAAAATATTACAAAAAACTCCAAGAACCAATTTTTATGGAAACTCGCACGTTGATCAACCAAATTTTGGATAGATTAGTGAAAAAGAAATTCATTACCGAAAAACAATTTGACCGCCTTTCCGTTAAAGAAGACTGTCGACAGAGGCATTTCTACACCCTACCCAAAATCAATAAAAATCCCAAATCGGAATGGTTTGAACCAAATAAAATACCCAAAGGGCGCCCCATAGTTTCGGACTGCTCGAGTGTGTGTAGAAATGTCTCTGAATATATCGACTCGTTTTTGAAGCCCCTAGCCGTTCAACATGCTTCTTATCTTAAGGATACAAACGATTTTGTCGAAAAAATTAAAAAACTAAATGTACCACCTAATGCGTTATTAATATCGATCGATGTACAGAGCATGTACACAAATATTGATAACGAGACTGGCCTTAAAGCGCTCAGAAAGGCTTTTCTAAGAAATCCGATGAAATCTCGTCCGGACGAAGAAATTTTGGAACTTTTAGAACTCTGCCTCACTAGGAATGACTTTATTTTCAATGAGAAAACCTACCTTCAGACCACCGGGGTGTCCATGGGTCAAATATATAGTCCAAACTTTGCGAATCTCTACATGGCCGAGTGGGAAAGAGAGCTCTTACCTCTCTGCCCATTACAACCGAGTTTCTACGGACGATTTCTGGATGATATTTTTATAGTTTGGCCTTTTACGGAGGGAGAATTTTGGCAGTACTTTGATACTTTAAACAATCACCATCCTTCTATCAAACTCACAGCTACCGTTAGCGACAAAAGCATTGACTTCTTGGACACGACAGTATTCAAGGGCGATAACCTAACTATTACAGGAAAACTAGATATCAAGGTATTTTTTAAAGATACCGATACCCACCAACTTTTATTCAAATCTTCATTTCACCCTAAACACACATTCTCGGGTATCATTAAATCCAAAATCCTCCGCTTTCACCGCATTTGTACGCGTCTGACCGATTTTGAGAACGCGTGTACTCTAGTTTTCGACAAACTCCGAGAACGGGGTTATTCGAAACGATTTCTACGCAAGATTAAAAACACCACTTTAGCAGAAATTAAAGCCAAAGACATAATTCCTGTCAAACCATTCCAACAATTCGGTGCTATGCCGTGCATGAGCGTGCGTTGCACAATCTGCAAATATTTAAAGCGTACCAATTTTTTCGAAAATAACACGTCACATGAGAAATTTCCCATTAATAACCGGCTCACGTGCGAAACTTCGAACATAATCTACCTAATTTCCTGCAAATCCTGCTCCCTTCAGTATGTCGGTGAAAGCCAAAACTCTTTAAGGGATAGAATGCTTGGCCATCTATCAGATATCAGGAGAATAACAGATAAACCTGTAACCAAAACAACCATTCTATTTAGGACTTGATTATCACCCCAATTGAAAGCATCCCAAAGACTAGTGGAGACACGAGGCAATACCGTTTAATCCGGGAAGATTTCTGGATAAAGAAATTAAACACAATATCCCCAAACGGTATTAATCTACTCCTCAATACCAGTGTTCTCCCACTAGTCATAAAATACAATAGCACGGCGCACAAGGCCACAAAAATCGTTAAGAGATATTATAACGAACTGCAAGAAAGCCTACCGAAAATCTATAAAAATGAACTCATCGTAGCTTACTCAAGGAACAAAAATCTTGGCGACATTGTTGTTCCCAGTAAGTTACCTTCATTAAAAATGGGGACCTAACTTCCTTGAGTCAAAACCAAACCTATAGACTAACCTATTTTGTTCCTAAGCCCATCTCCCACTGCTCGATAACCCCAATGCCCCAGGCCAATGCTCTCTGTGGGGCACCCTAATCGGTAACCCACCCCTTACACTACCCTAACCCTAACCCTAACCTCTAGCCTACCGTGATGATGTCTTGCAACCAATTGTTGTTCCGATGTTTCGAGCGCACCCACAACTTCAGCACTTCCTACAGGATAATGCACGTCCGCATACCGCCCGTTTTAGTATGGACTACCTGGCTGCTAACAACATCAATGTCTTGGACATGGCACTGATAGAACATGTCTGGGATGAGATTGGACGCGCAATCTGTATCGGAAACCACATATGCACACCATTGCTGCCTTAGAAGCTGCTCTTGTCCAAGAATGGAACAATTTCCCCCAGGCCTTCTTTCAAACCTTGGTAAATTCCATGCGACGTCGCTGCACAGCATGCGTAAGAGCACGTGGGGGACACATGCGCTACTGACATCTGTGTCGTACTTTTGGTTTTGACCCATCTGACTTTGTACCGTTGATTCAGATTAAACATCCATAAGTGTACAAATGTGTTGTTATTGATGTGTTCCCATTTGAATATTGTTCACAATAAGAAGCAAAATAAATAAGATATGTTTACAGGATCATTTTGTTATACGAAAAACTAAGTGATGCGTTTTCCATGGCGCTCAGTATATTTATTTATTTATATTGTGTTTTCATGAAATCAAGTAAAAAGCCACAAACGAGTATACTGTGTAATATCAAATCTCAGAGAAAAATTATAAAAATTCAGAAGTTATATTTTGTGATGGGCTTTTGGGACTAAACAAATTTTTCATTGTTTTATGCAAATAATTGTAAATACAATATAGCTTTGTTATAGTGTAACAATGTATATATTAGTATGTGATTTGATTTTTATTTATAGAGGGGTGGCTAGATGGCAGAACGGTTAAGTGCTTGTCCACGAGAAAACCATGCAAAATCGTGCAAAATCGGGAAGGTGATGGGTCGGCCGATTCTCTTCATATTCAAAGGGTTTGGTCAAGCCCATGAGACTACTTGATAGCCCAAACCGCTGATCTCAGAAATTGACCCTAGCCGAGATACGGCAAACAGGTGTTTTGGGGTCTTTTTTTCTCATTTTTTCGTCAATTTTAGGCAATGTTAGCTGCTGTTTTTCAGGTTGTAAATGAGTACTTATGAAACGAATGATGATTCGATATATTGGGCTAGGTAGTAATGTTTCAAAAAAATGAAAAAAGAAAAATCTATCTTTCCACTCAGGTCTCTCGATTAAAAAAATAAAATTTCATATATGTCTATAACTACACTCTCAAAAATAGTGGATAATTTTGACAAAAATCGGATAAATTCGACAATTTTACGAAGTTTTATCCCCAATATTATCAAACTGATATTCAAACAAATGTAGTATAATACAGACGCCTTCACAGCTGCTAACTTTTCGCAACATAATGTTCGTATGACAACTCTTACTGCAACTGGAAGTGAAAATTTGCTAAAATTCGCATTATTTCACTCTTAAATCTCTTGATATGTACAGATCTCATTATAAGCTGCAATTGAGAGAACTGTCATAGCTCACAGTAGTCATTGAATAGTAAAATGTAGGCCTAAATCCTCAAGATTGGAAAATAAATTCTACACTCTAAAAAGTTTCAGGTCAGCATGACTAAAAAGGCAAGATTTTGTCTTTTCTTTCAATTTAAAGGACCGATGTTATCTTTACCTATACCTACGACCAACGAGTTAATCATCTATATTTAGACTATACCCTACCTACAAGTAGTAGTCTTACACTCTTAAAGTACGGTGATCATCATCTTCACAAAAAGCCCCAAAAATAAACAAAAAACTTTTTTTTTTCATTTGGCTTAATGTAGCAATAGGTTGTACGTAAAGCAGAAAGCGCAGATTGCTCTCTGAGGTAAGAATATACAATCGCAGATTAAATACTAAATTGCGCAATGCCCGTTATTGACCTGGTGAGTCAATCCTTAATCCTCACAAAATATCAAATATATACAAAATTTACTTTCGGGAGGGAATACTAATCCTTACAAAATATCACATCTAATTACATTCATGAACCCTCACAAAATATCAAATGTAATACAAAAACTACCTTCATAATTTTTCACAATATATAATTTTTGGTCCGATTTTCACGAAATTCAAACTAAACCATCATTAAGGTGTAACTGTGATAGTCTAATGTTGTTTTTTTTTTTTAAAATCAAGCAAAAGTTGTGATCTAGAGTGTCCATATGAAAATTTGGATGCATAAAAATTAGACTAACCATTTCTGTATGGATTAGCAATTGAAATAGAACAGAAATTTCATTTATTTGAATATGTAGTAATGTTTTCTCACCTACCGGAACATAGTTAATTTAAAAAAAGAAATGGAAAATCGATAGGTCTTGTGTTGTCATGGTCAGGCCCCAAATCTTCCTATGCAAGATATGCCCTCATTTTCAAAATGATGGATAATAATTGGGAAAATTGATAGGGCCTGCAAAGGAATTAGATTAGAATTGATTATTCTGAAAGAAATATTTTATGTTGTTGACAGTTAAATTTAAAATGTGTCAAAGACTATTATAATGGATGGTGCTCTTAACATGGTTCCTACAGTACACCAAATTGGGGATGATATTTCATGACATCATTAACAAATTCTAGTTACCTAAAGTATCGGACGCTTATTAAGAGTACAACAACAAAGAAATTTGATCAATAAGACAATTCTTTGCCATAATCCTGAATGGATACACTGACCATTACATCCATTTTGAAAACAACATAAATATTGCTGAGCTGTAGATTTTATTGAATTTATGGACTAATGTGGTAAGTTTTACCTTTATTTCAATGGGAAATTGTTTATTATATTATGTAAAGCTATGTGCTGTACAGTTTGGGGTTAGTCGAATTGAAAATTAATGGAATTATAGGCCAGTAACACTGAGAAGTAGTAAAGGTGAGTTTTGTACGTTTACGGTGTAGATTTCAGGCGTTTTAGTAAATTTTTACCAATATCGGTAAAATTCTAATTATCGCAACAAATCTAATACGAAGAGACTAAAATCTGTAGGTACGGTGTGTTAATTAACAGGGGTGAGAAATTGACTGAAAGGTGATATAATTATCGTAAGGGGGGTAATCTCGGCGACGGTGTGTTTTCTGTACTGGGTGTGTTAATTAACCGGCGGGTTAAAAACGACTGACACGGTGTGTATTCTTTGTTTGGTGAGTTTTCTCGAAAGCGTGTTATAACTGCAGAATGGTGCTTTATCAAGGACCAGCAGGCTTTATCTGACGCGTAGATGTTAAATCTCAACGTGGATAGGAAATCTATTTTTACCGTGCGATTTCTCGTTCGACGGTGTGTTTTAGGAAAGTCGGTCTTTGTATATAAGGACAGGTCTTTTTATACGGATTTATACGTGCTGTAGTTATATGTGTTCATCGTTTTCTTCCGTGCGATTTGCTGTATTTATTGATTATTTGCGCCACCGACATTTGCACGATTTTCATTGTCAGTTTTCTCCGGAAAGACCGTGAAGAGTGTGCGAAGAATGCGGGCCGCGCAAAATGACGGGCCTTAATAAAACGCGTTGCGGTGACAAAAATCGTGCAGGAAACAGGGTGGCATTAACAGATTTTAAATTGGCGTACGGAACACCGCGGGTGGGTTTACCATAAGTCTACCTATTCTTGTTATTACGTCCCTCTTTCATTCCCGTCTTCATTAAAATAGTAGGGGCAGAAATTATGACTTGGAAACCCCATTTCATTCGTTCCTTCATTCCTACATGTAGTTACAACATAGACAACGAGTTCGGTTATATATATTTATATCATAAATAACAAGAATATGTACATTATACAGTAGTTCAACACTACGATTTTTATCTTGATAACGATACATGTGTATCGAAACGTAGCATATTAATAAAATTCAAAGGTAGTATACCCATATAAAGTGTGTTAATAGTAGTTCAACATTAATTGGGCGAATAGATGATGTAGCATTGGTCGAACATACGTGTGTTGAACTAAATAAAAAATATAACGATATGCAATCATAGTAAATAATACAATCTAAAATATACAATTACAATCGAATCTTTAAAATATACAAATAGCTTAAGTTCAGTCTAATGTTTAGTTAAAACATTAAAACTGATTAACGGATGATATTGTGTAATGATACGCATAATAATTTTCTAATTATTATAAATAAAATGTGAATTTATCTGATAGTTATGTTATCAGTTTACTCATCTGTTTACAAATATTTTCGGCGAGATTTCCACTTCCACCGAAGTTATATCGCAGACAATTATATGTTATTTTTTTTACAAGGTGATTTGCAAAATCTTGTGCATATAAAAGAACCCTATGTAGTTGGAAGTCGAAGAATAGACCGTAGCGTTGCGCCGCTGTCCAGGGATATTTTATTCACGGCACACTGTATCAAGTAGGCTCGTGGTTATTAGGCCGGTTGGGGCAGAAAAGTAAATTTCATTTTGTTCACTACTTTCGTCGTATTTTTATATATCTATTTACACATTATTTACAACGCCCTCGTTCTCTCCTTTTTTTTTATTTTTTATTTTTATAAAGGTATTTTTTTTAACGTTTTTTTAATATACTTTTTCTACATAAATCTTATTGGCTTAAACAAAAGTTTTGGACGTAGTTTATATTTTTCTCTCTCAATTCGTCGTAATTGTCAACAATAAATGATCTTTTAAGAACTCTGACGGTGTCCTCGATCTTTTTTTTATCATCGCAAATCGGCCATCTGCACGATCCGTCGTCTTTGCACGGTGAATACCCCATAATCATCTACTTCGATCACTTTCCCAACAGAGAAATCTTTATAGAAATTCACCCCTATCCAATCCTCTACTTCTATGTTGATCTGCAAACAAAAAGATACAAAATGAAATGGTGTTCTGCTCTGACGGGCATACGCCATACAGTGTGCTATGAGGGAAATTGTCCGGACAGCCGCACTATGCCCTAATCGAATTCCAACTGATCCCAACCATGGGATCTTTGAAAGTACGCAAATGTATACGCGGGGCCTCGATTTTTCGTCCCAACGGAACGTCTAGACCGCTGTCCTTGTCAGGCTATCTGTACTGCACAAATGATAAGGAGAAACCACGTCAGAAAATCTCGATGAACTTTCTCGACCAATGCGGGGATTGAACACGCGACCACAAAATCCCCAGGCATCCACGGGTACAGACGATTATTGTACCTACTATACTTAAATGCAAAGTTGGTTCAAGTTGCTATCAATAGAAAACGGCTATCGATAATAGAACACATACTTTAAAATTGCCATACAAATAAGTAGATGTAAAATGTTATACCCCTTTTGGAATTCGTTTACGGAGTTCCTCAGGTGCCACTGAAAAATAAAGTGGAAGCTGTTGTTACGTAAGTGGAAATATTAACGTAAATTGTAATCAGAAAAGCATTTGCGAACAATGGATTATTTGTCGCCGAACTACAAATAGAATTGTTAGAATCCCCTTCCACCTTTTTATGGCTGCGCCAAATATTTTTGATGAGGCGAGACGTACTATCTATACTACATGTATATGCCGAAGACCCTGTGTTGTTTTAGTTTTACTCGTCCTTATGGTTCGGGGATATCGAAATCGCGGTGCAATGAAAATAGTTAAAAACTTACTTCGTCTTCTCGATCAAAGTTAGTTTTTAATATCTGCGGCAAATGGGGTTCCTGGAATAAATTTTGAAAATATATTTGTGGATACATGCATGATAAATTATTTCCATAATAATAATAACATTATACGGTCCATGGCAATAGCTAACATACGAGGCACATTATTGACATTTGCATGCTTGTTCAGGGGTAGAAATCGGATATATTTGGCCATATAATAATCAGAAAATATAACCATCTTCCAATCATTCAAATACTCCAACAACTGTATGATATTAATTTGCTTACCTCTGAACTCGGACCGTCTTTCGACTCACCACTCTGGTCGGGTGTCAGGGTTGGACACTAAAATATGATAGAATTACATCCAAGTTACACTGAGAAGCTTAAGAGTTTTTGTCAATTATATATGCTGCCTACGGACACGGAACAGTGTCGTATATAGGTTAAATAGTTTGCGCTTACTATACATGTATTGTCATTATCCTTACATATATCTTCTCTTTTTTGCAGGTATAATCCACATGGATCGCTGATAAATGAAAGACATGTAAATGTTATATTAGAACTCTTACCAATATTTTCTTTTTCAGGGGTTTCAATATCCATAAAAGATGGTTCTTCCACCTGAAATTCGTCGCAATGTTAAAAAATAAAAGTAATTTAAAGAGGCTATGCACAATAAACTTAATATAGGATTTTAGTATCTCGGATCTTTGATTTGGAATAAGTGATCATTCTCTTTGATCACACGAATCGAATATATAATCTGTCATAAACATTGGACACGTGCTTAATGGTATTGGTACTTAAAATGGTCTGTATCGGATATATTATACCGGGAGCTGTGTTATATTCGAACTCTTACCAAGTTTTCTTTTTCGGGGGTCGGAATATCTATAAAACTTGGTTCGTCGGCCACTGAACTTTGGTCGGCTGTTTGATTTTTGTCCAAAGGTGTCACAGGACACTGAAATATACTATTCAAAAAAAGTAGAGGATATTTGATTTTTAAGTGTTATTAAAGTCACCTAATGAAACTGACGAAGAAACAAATGACAAAATGAAATGAAGTTCACATTCATCGATTTATTCCAAATGATCGTTAGACTAAGTAAGGCACAGACTGACCATTATAAGGGTAAAATGATACCCGGGGTCAAACAGCAAAGTTACCACAGCATCACAACCAAGTCAGTAACGGGTAAATCCTCCTCTGTTTGCCAAACAAGCATTGATCCGACGTGGCATACTCCTAATGAGACGTCTAAGGTCATTTTGGTCCAGATTGTCCCATTCCTGTTGCAACGCAGCAGCAAGTTCTTGGACATTGGCAGGACGTTGTTGACGTTGACGGGACTCAGTGCTGGAGGTAACCTGTAACGATCCTGGCCCTGTGACATCTTGCGTTGTCATCCTGGAAGATGAAACGGCGGCCATGACGTCTTGCGAACGGCACAACATGGACTGCCAAGATGTTGTCCCGGTAGTACTGGCCTGTAACACGCCCTGCAACAACATGTAAAGCCGTTCTTCCAGCAACAGTGATGCCTCCCCACACCATAACAGAACCACCCCCAAATCGATAATGTCTGATGAAGTTAACGTCTTGGAAGCGCTCGTTTCGACGACGCCACACCCTCCTACGTCTGTCCAAAAAATCAACAGTGAACCTTGACTCATCTGAAAACATCACATTGCTCCAGCGTCGATTATTCCAGTGTTGACGATCCCTACACCAACGACGTCTTGCCTGAATGTGATGATCTCTCAAACAAGGGATCACGCGAGGACGTCGGGCGCGAAGGTGACCCCTATGCAGTCGATTCCGAATCGTCTGGCCACTCACTCTCACACCTAGCGCTGATCTGATTTGCTGTGATGACACGATTTCTCAAGGCCAAGGTACGGATAAATCGATCCTGGGCTTGAGTTGTCGCCCTTGGTCGACCTGAGCGTGGTCTGTCCTGTACAGATTGTGTATCACGGTATCTGGACCATAGCCTGCTTATGACAGACTGAGAAACATTCATCGGCCGCGCCACAACCGCCTGTGTTGTGCCGATCTGTAGCATGCCAAGGGCACGTAACCTTTCATTTTGGGTAAGCCGACGCATATCAAAATTTGTTTTCTGGTCACTAAAACAATTAAACTGATGTTTCCACCCTGGAATTCAATGCCACAATGACTGTAACATTCAAAGTCAGAGTCCTGCAAATCTTGGGTTGGACCCCATGATGATCCCAAGCATCACCTGCAATTCCATGCGGTAGCTATTGGTGCGTTTGGGCGTCACATGTAACTGGAAATGTTTCTTCTGTTAGGTTCTATAGTGACTTTTTTCGTAGTCATTTGCATATTTTAGTATTATGCACTCCAAAATCAAATATCCCCTACTTTTTTTGAATAGTATATAAACAAGATAATCAGTACTATTCAGGATAATAAATGATCAATTTAAAAAAGGCATGTATAACAGTTTTATTATTGTAATCACATGTGTATTGTAAAGACATTACACATTATATTGTACAATATACAAATACTCCTTCCATTGGTTGGGATTAGCTACTTCCATTGTGTGAACTATCCGGCATTTGTGATTAATGAGTATATTCTAGTCTGTGCAAAGAAAACAATTATTTAAACAGTTACAGAATAATAAGTGCTATTTGATTTCTTCCAAATCAAGTTACTAGCTAATTATTGGAAACAAATTTAACCGCAGCTTTGTGATATTTCTTATGATATTTTGATTAGTATACAATGATTGTATTTATTTGCATAGACACAGAATAAACTTGTCCCTAATCGAAAATGGTTTCCCGTATCATTAATGACTGAATAAAGTTTAATTAATTAGACCTAGCGCTAATTAATTAACAATTAATACTAAGATGGTTTCCTTGGCGGGTAGATTAAAGTACATATTTGAGTAAAGATGTGGGGACATAACTGGCTTCTTATTTCCTATCATATATATATAGAGTTCTATACTATTCAAAAAAAGTAGGGGATATTTGATTTTGGGGGCATAATACTAAAATATGCAAATGACTACGAAAAAAGTCACTATAGAACCTAACAGAAGAAATATTTCCAGTTACATGTGACGCCCAAACGCACCAATAGCTACCGCATGGAATGCAGGTGATGCTTGGGATCATCATGGGGGTCCAACCAAAGATTTGCACGACTCTGACTTTGAATGTTACAGTCATTGTGGCATTGAATTCCAGGGTGGAAACATCAGTTTAATTGTTTTAGTGACCAGAAAACAAATTTTGATATGCGTCGGCTTACCCAAAATGAAAGGTTACGTGCCCTTGGCATGCTACAGATCGGCACAACACAGGCGGTTGTGGCGCGGACGATGAATGTTTCTCAGTCTGTCATAAGCAGGCTATGGTCCAGATACCGTGATACACAATCTGTACAGGACAGACCACGCTCAGGTCGACCAAGGGCGACAACTCAAGCCCAGGATCGATTTATCCGTACCTTGGCCTTGAGAAATCGTGTCATCACAGCAAATCAGATCAGCGCTAGGTGTGAGAGTGAGTGGCCAGACGATTCGGAATCGACTGCATAGGGGTCACCTTCGCGCCCGACGTCCTCGCGTGATCCCTTGTTTGAGAGATCATCACATTCAGGCAAGACGTCGTTGGTGTAGGGATCGTCAACACTGGGATAATCGACGCTTGAGCAATGTGATGTTTTCAGATGAGTCAAGGTTCACTGTTGATTTTTTGGACAGACGTAGGAGGGTGTGGCGTCGTCGAAACGAGCGCTTCCAAGACGTTAACGTCATCAGACATGATCGATTTGGGGGTGGTTCTGTTATGGTGTGGGGAGGCATCACTGTTGCTGGAAGAACGGCTTTACATGTTGTTGCAGGGCGTGTTACAGGCCAGTACTACCGGGACAACATCTTGGCAGTCCATGTTGTGCCGTTCGCACGACGTCATGGCCGCCGTTTCATCTTCCAGGATGACAACGCAAGATGTCACAGGGCCAGGATCGTTACAGGTTACCTCCAACAACAGAACATCACCACATTACCTTGGCCAGCACGGAGTCCCGACCTTGGACAGAGGTTACGTCAACGTCAACAACGTCCTGCCAATGTCCAAGAACTTACTGCTGCGTTGCAACAGGAATGGGACAATCTGGACCAAAATGACCTTAGACGTCTCATTAGGAGTATGCCACGTCGGATCAATGCTTGTTTGGCAAACAGAGGAGGATTTACCCGTTACTGACTTGGTTGTGATGCTGTGGTAACTTTGCTGTTTGACCCCGGGTATCATTTTACCCTTATAATGGTCAGTCTGTGCCTTACTTAGTCTAACGATCATTTGGAATAAATCGATGAATGTGAACTTCATTTCATTTTGTCATTTGTTTCTTCGTCAGTTTCATTAGGTGACTTTAATAACACTTAAAAATCAAATATCCCCTACTTTTTTTGAATAGTATATTTAATTACTTCTTATCAGGTATTTCACTTTACTGGAAGCAGATGTTAAAGAGCCAAGATACTTCTACGACTTCGTTGTGATTTAACCCATTTTCTAAACGATGTAGGGCAGATATAGTGTTGGTGTACGCGTTGCGATGGGAGTAAAGAATGCAATCGTCGCACCATCGAGGAACATATCCTAGCTGACAGAGACAGGGTTGTTATCAATGACTGGCAGACAGGGTTTGTTCCGTTTCACGTTGACAGTGACCCCTTTTTTTCCAAGGTAAACTTACATTATTGAAAGGGAATAAAAAAAAGCATCCTACACAAGTGTGTTTTTTTTTGGTCAGTATCGCCCAAAGTATTACAAAAATTGACTCATGTCGTATTCAAAATTTAATTGATTTCAATAAATATTGACAAGATTAGGTCTAGTTATCGAATCAATACTTTGGGCGCTATTGACAAAAAATAAACCGCTCTTGTTGTGAACTCCTTTAAAAGTCAGGATCAGCATACCATATATGTGCTTAGTGGTCAATTATTAACGCACTTTGTCATATTATCTTAAATTCAATAATAATGTTTCAATTGATAACGTGTCTCACAGTTTGAGGGCGCTACTTCCAAGAGACTGTCAACGGACTAATACACAATCAAGGTTTAGTAAAGTTTAACAGCACTTAGGTGTTAATTACCTGAGAGTATGAACCGACAAGATCAATCAATTAACTGAGCATATAGTTCATTTACTGACCTATTAACATGCAATCATGTATCGTGGACATCTTTTTAGGGTAGTTGGGAGTAATGGTTATAGGAGAGAATCGAACTCAAATAGGGTGCAAATAAAGTAGATTTTAAAATCAATATTAATTTCATTTTCAGAGAACACCTATTGGTAAATTGTTAGTTGATCCAACGGATCCCCGAAACTGCAAACTTCACCCCAACACGAACATTAGCCGATTAGAATTCCTGACTACAATATTAGAATTACAACGCAGAAGCCGGTCTCTCAGTAAAAAGTTCAGATAGATTGTTGGATATTTGTCGGTCAATCGTGGGTCCCACGGCGGCCTACAGCATCCCGAGAGACCTGAAAGAGGTGAAGGACAGTCTTCAGGACATAACAGTAAAGCACACAACGTACGTATTTTGTGAAAATGATCACCCTAACCCAGAGTTAAAGAGAACCTTCATAACCTGTGACGTCGACCTGAAATCAAACCCAGTCAGAAAATATTACCATTTTCCAATCATTCCAAGTCTCCAACAACTGTATGATATTCCCGCAGTAGCCGAAGCCCTAGAAAAACAACCCACCCGACAACTCCATACAACCGCGATGTGGCAGGAGGCAACAGAAGATGGAACGAACGCCATGCTCTCTTATTGCAGCGATGGCTTCAACCCTTTTCACCACATAATGAAGAAAGGTAGTTACAGCATTTGGGCACAGGCGGCCGAATTACTAAATGTGCCACCTACCTTAGCAAAGAGTATCCCGAAGTTGTTGATTGGTATGATTCCAGGTATGATTCTAATATCCAATTTATATTTGTAGGTATAAAAGTCATCTTCAATATCACTTGTCTGCGATATCACTTAATTAAAGCTATTTCACACACGCCGTCTTCATTAGCCCAGTCGGAGTGGAACAGTTGGACGTTAGAACCCATTTCATTTCTTTTTGACGATTTCTAACTGAATTACATGGCTATAAATTAATTTTGCTGTTAATATGAATTTTATCCATTTTAATATTGCATTCTTAAATTGTTTCAGGGCCCAAAATGGAAATTGATATGAGATGTGTTACACAGATCGTGGTAAAAAAAATTTAAGGAATTAGAGAGAGGGGTTGTGTCATTTAATGCTCACCGTATGGAGAGCTTCACGCTACGCGCTAAGATAGGTAAGTAGTTAAATAGCATCACAATTTTAAATAAGACTGATTCCAAACTCGATGGAGATATTAGCGTGTTTTTTTCCCCTTGTCATTGGTGCTGGACGGGGGGCGGGGGGGGGGGGTCTGACAGACAGTGTCTGGTCTTTCGGATGGGACGAAAAACCGGGGTCCAGTGTACACAGTTGTAATTCGAAATAAATATTTGTTTTATTTGACGTTAACTATGTTTTCGTTTCTACAGGTATGTTCATTTTAGATATACCTGGTGCTGCTAAAGAACTTGGTCACCTTCAACAGAACGCCGCTAAAGCGTGTCCAAGATGCGACACTGAAGGTAAAAGTTCAATTATTAAGACAAGTTCAATCATTTATACTTATTTCTGTTTGCGATTAGCGGCGGTTCAGTTAGGTGGGGTTCTATCCCTTTGGGCGGAGTGTCTGGCAAAGACCAATGGGGATGCTCGATTCACAGTCCAGAACGTCCCGAATTGACAGAATTGCAATCGAGTAAGGCGGAATTCAGTTCTGTCGCAGTTCTGTCAGTCCCGACTACGGAGGTGGTGTGAGTAGAATCGTGACGTAATTAAAAGGTTTCGGCTGCAGGGTTGGTTGAGATATTAACTTATTCAGCCGACGCATGCGTTGTAGCCCGAAATCCACCTTTTCACTCGATTGTCACTATTTTTGGGATTGAAGGAATTCAATTCCGGAACGTTAAATCGAGTACCCCCCCCCCCCCCATATCTCATCATTCGGATTGTACGAAAAACCGAGATCCCATAAAAGTTGGCATGCACATAAACGAACCATTGACTGCTGGAATTCGATGCAGACTGTTTCCCTCATAGCACACTGTATTCATTAGCCCAGTCAGTGCAGAAAAGTAGGACGTTAAACTCTTTGTTTCAAATTTTAAATATATATTTTATCATTATTGCAGGAACATACTCAAAAACGCTTGGGAAGATGGTTTACCCGGATAGCCGGAGATTTCTAGATGTCAATTTCCCCTTAAATTGTACTGAGGAGAGACCCCCTCCAGACCCCAGACTTCGTGACAGGGAACTAACTGTGGGTCGGGCCATAGACGATTTAGTGCATGAACAGAGAAGTAATCCCGAAGCCAGGTAAGTTGCAATTATCAAGAATTGAATTCGACAATATAGCTACCAATATTTACATGTAGAATGTACTTGATACTATCTACCAAACATGGATCACAATATACATCCGTATCTGCTTTTCTATACTTTAAGAATTACATTTCAGATAAGCCTCTGCCATTTGAAACTTAAGTAAAGTCACCGGAAGATCGGCGAGTACGCCATGGCAAGATCAAGATCTAGATGTTAATACCAAACAATTACCAGTTGAACCTATGCACATGATCAAAGTAGGTTACTCTTTTCTAAACCGAGGGGGGTTGGGTGGCCGAATGGTTAGCGTGTACGCATTGTATCATAAGGTCTGTCATTGAGTCAACTGGCATTTCTCCGGGTCCTCCGGTTTCCTCCCACTGCTAAAGACCCCTACGCTCGAGCAAATTATTGAAATAAACTTGAACCACAGTCACGCACGAAATGACATATATTGTGCCAAGAGACCGTTAAACTCCATCTCTCTCTCTCTCTCTCTCTCTCTCTCTCTCTCTCTCTCTCTCTCTATCTTTGAAGGGTATCGGATGTAGCCTGGTAAAGCTATTAAATGGCGAGGAAGTGTCACAGAAAGTCTTAACACATGAAGAAGAGTTGGGTCGTTTTCAAAGTTCAAATGTAAGTATTTTGTCAGGAATGAAAAGTAAGGAAAACGATCTTTTTCCCGTTAATAGATTATCATATCCTGTATTCAAACGCCCCATTTCGCAGTGTTGTATTTTTTAAGAATGATTGGTAATTTAATTTGGGCAAATAGCATCACTAATTTTAAATGAATGTATGTAGAGCCTGTCGATCTATTCTCCAAAAGCGGCAACAATTATCATTATGGATATGTAAATATAAGTTTCATAACACTAATTATCGTTTGTTTGTTTTTTTGTTTCTTCAATTAGAATAAGAAGAGGAGGCTAAATAAAGAGATGAGGTAAGTTTGTTTGACCAGTGCTCTAATTGAGACCTCATACAAATGGTATACTTACTTTTCTTTAACAAAATATTTACGACTTTGTTTTTTGTCTGTATTTAACCCTTAAAATAATGATTTTTAAAAACATAGTTAATGGTATGAACTTCATTGAATTTCAGCGGAAATATCCAAGCGTTTACCCTCACGGAAGAAGAGAAGGGCATCGCAGATCTTAGATTAAAATCAATAACATTTCCGGATGGTTTTGGGGATATTCCTACAACTTTGTTTCAAAAAGTGGAGGGGAAAACAAAGAGCCACACTTGGCTGCAGGTAATTAAAAATATATTGCTAAGATAATCATTTGACACGTACCTAGTTCATTATGAATTTGTTAGATATTTAATATGAATATTGTGCTTTTTCAGCTAATGACATCCGGAACACTGGCGTACTGCCTTAGAGGGATGCTAGGTAGTAGACAGGAAGAAACGTTAGCCACATTTCTGTTCAATGTGAGCCGAATGTTTGACACCATGGCGCCGACAGAAATATATGAAAGAGAATGGCATGGTGCATTGGCAATGATGGAGAGAGATTTTCCGTTGTCGATTCGAGTGAGTAACATTAGTTATTGATTTAAGCATATTGAGTGAGAAGCACGAGACAGTCTCTGTCCAGTTGCATAGCTATAAACAATGTTATATACTTATCATATTCAAATCTCATGCTTAGACACTGTTTGTATTCAAGTATTTTAACATTGATTTATCTGTCGTCAGAAATAAATTCTACAATAATTTATTTTTCAGACCATCAACTTCCATATAGCGCACCATCTGCCATATTATGTCAGGCGGTTCGGTCCAGTTAATAACTTTTGGATGTTTGGCTTTGAGAGATTTAATGGCACCCTGATAGAAGCAATAACCAGTAGCCAACATCCAGAGAAATCAGCGATGAACATCATGGAAGTAAGATTGTTTCCTTATTGTCATGTGAAGCGATCCGAATAGAGAATACTGCTTCGCGACATGAAACCCATCGATAACACCTGTTCAGTGCTACCCAGTTTACGGCAGGGTCAGTCTTCAATAAAATAACATTACTTAAGTCAGTGGCTGATAGCAGTTCTGAAGTGTTGTGGACTTTTCAATGAAACTTTTTCAAAACCAACAGAAACAAGACAGAAACAAGTACCCCTAGTTACCATAGAAGAACTAGTAAGATTGGGATTAATAGAACACAAAAATGACGTGGTCGCAGAGAAAAAAAAAGTACATATAAAACGGAATGAATTTCGGGAAATTACGTATCGTGGGGCCTTCACCAACAAGTCGCCATCGCTTGTTGCGATTAAAGTCAATTCTGATTACTTCTGCTGTGGAACAATTGTAAAATTTTATTTGTGTAAGCAATGCGTAATCGGCGAAGTTGAGTGGTTGGGGCGTGCAAAAATGTGCCAACGGTCAAAGCTGTATTTCCTGGTACCAGAAAAAGTAAACTGCAAGAGACTTATTAACATGAATCTAGTATCAACCCCGCTATTGCACGCCAAAGAAAATGGCGTTTTTTGGATTCTTTCTTTGAACAGTTGGTGAATGTAAATCAAGCTAAAAAATGCCAGCACATACGATACAAAAAACAACAAATTATAGATTTATAGATATCTGGAGTGGTTTCCCCATTTAAACAGTAAAATGTTATACCAACAGTTGATAGGAGAAAATGTAACGCCTGAGGTGAAGAGGTCAATATCAGACATCAAAACGGATTATACGAGTTTTTAATCAACGTGCGTGCAGATTAGACCAAACAAGCGCCTTCATATTTTTTATCTAGTCTTTGACATTTTTTGTATATACTGTATATTTTTGTGATAAATGTCTCTATGTATGTAGTAGTTATTAGCATACTTTCCGAGGTGTATCGGTGAATATCAGGACAGTTTTGGTCGAGGGGCCCAGCCGAGGCGGCTCCCGACCAAAACTGTCCTGATATTCACCGATACACCGAGGAAAGGTGCTAATAAGTTACTTACATCACATTTCTATCGAGTATTGTGAAGCAAATTGTGAAAAATAGTATTTATTATCGAGTCGTTTCAACCGAAAAGTGACAAATACTTTCTGTTCTTTCATTATTTATCCCTTTCTGAGCCTCACGTTACATTTCATGGTAGAATGATTTCGCAGTTGAGAGACTACCTGAGTAGTATTCACACGTGCGTCTTGCTATGATACTCTGAGCGTAAAACAATCACGTGTTTGTTTAGACCACATCGTCAAAACAATGTCTATGGCGTAGAGGACTGCGATATTATTAAATGTAGTGTAAAGGAAATGCGAAACGTGGGTCATTCCTGGTGAAAGTATGAATCGGCGGATGGTTCTTCCGTTGAAATTTATTTGTAATAAAGTTTATGACTTTTTCTAGGCGTTTTTTTTTTCATCCTGCTTATTTTCAATGCCTGTGAAGTGTCCAGCAAGAGAACTGCGCCTTCTATCATCACAGTTAATTAAAATAATTATTCAATATTCTAATTTATATATTTTGCATATTAATATAAATGAAACCAAATTATGAAATATATGCCAATTGGTATGTATAATAATTGATTTTTGTAATATGTTGTTATGTTAATTTAATGTCATTGTATATGTTTTTGAACTGCCATGTAGTTCCCCCCATTTTGTTTTGTTACTATGATTTTGACTAGTTGTTTCATGTACATTGGTTAGAGCCTCGTAATCAATTGCGATCTGGGTCCGCTACTTATTGCTTGATAGATATCTAAAACGGTATAAAAGTATCCGTGTATCAGAAATGATCAGTACTCTTTCTGTACATTTCTGATACACGGATACTTTTAAGCATGTTTTATCAAAGGTTGCCAGTGGCAACGAGTAGAAGTGGGATGTAAATACTATTTGCACATTCGTTACAGAACCTTTTAGATAAACGTATATATACTATTCAAAAAAAGTAGGGGATATTTGATTTTTAAGTGTTATTAAAGTCACCTAATGAAACTGACGAAGAAACAAATGACAAAATGAAATGAAGTTCACATTCATCGATTTATTCCAAATGATCGTTAGACTAAGTAAGGCACAGACTGACCATTATAAGGGTAAAATGATACCCGGGGTCAAACAGCAAAGTTACCACAGCATCACAACCAAGTCAGTAACGGGTAAATCCTCCTCTGTTTGCCAAACAAGCATTGATCCGACGTGGCATACTCCTAATGAGACGTCTCAGGTCATTTTGGTCCAGATTGTCCCATTCCTGTTGCAACGCAGCAGCAAGTTCTTGGACATTGGCAGGACGTTGTTGACGTTGACGTAACCTCTGTCCAAGCATATCCCAGGCATGCTCGATGGGGGAGAGGTCGGGACTCAGTGCTGGCCAAGGTAATGTGGTGATGATCTGTTGTTGGAGGTAACCTGTAACGATCCTGGCCCTGTGACATCTTGCGTTGTCATCCTGGAAGATGATTCGGCGGCCATGACGTCGTGCGTACGGCACAACATGGACTGCCAAGATGTTGTCCCGGTAGTACTGGCCTGTAACACGTCCTGCAACAACATGTAAAGCCGTTCTTCCAGCAACAGTGATGCCTCCCCACACCATAACAGAACCACCCCCAAATCGATCATGTCTGATGACGTTAACGTCTTGGAAGCGCTCGTTTCGACGACGCCACACCCTCCTACGTCTGTCCAAAAAATCAACAGTGAACCTTGACTCATCTGAAAACATCACATTGCTCCAGCGTCGATTATCCCAGTGTTGACGATCCCTACACCAACGACGTCTTGCCTGAATGTGATGATCTCTCAAACAAGGGATCACGCGAGGACGTCGGGCGCGAAGGTGACTATGCAGTCGATTCCGAATCGTCTGGCCACTCACTCTCACACCAGTGTCTGTTTGAAGACGAGCGCTGATCTGATTTGCTGTGATGACACGATTTCTCAAGGCCAAGGTACGGATAAATCGATCCTGGGCTTGAGTTGTCGCCCTTGGTCGACCTGAGCGTGATCTGTCCTGTAAAGATTGTGTATCACGGTATCTGGACCATAGCCTGCTTATGACAGACTGAGAAACATTCATCGTCCGCGCCACAACCGCCTGTGTTGTGCCGATCTGTAGCATGCCAAGGGCACGTAACCTTTCATTTTGGGTAAGCCGACGCATATCAAAATTTGTTTTCTGGTCACTAAAACAATTAAACTGATGTTTCCACCCTGGAATTCAATGCCACAATGACTGTAACATTCAAAGTCAGAGTCGTGCAAATCTTGGGTTGGACCCCCATGATGATCCCAAGCATCACCTGCATTCCATGCGGTAGCTATTGGTGCGTTTGGGCGTCACATGTAACTGGAAATGTTTCTTCTGTTAGGTTCTATAGTGACTTTTTTCGTAGTCATTTGCATATTTTAGTATTATGCCCCCAAAATCAAATATCCCCTACTTTTTTTGAATAGTATATGTCCTCGTCCGTATGGTAAATGTATATCGTCCAATTGTTTTTCAATGTACATACATATATATATATAAAATTCACTGTTCGTTTTTCATGCTAATCGCTTTGTAAATATTTCATTTTGATTTATAACATGTCTACGATATCAATTCGGTGGAAGCGGGCGTTAAATAAAGCTATTCCAACAAACGGCGGGAACGAAAGAAATATTTCTTGAGAGAACATTGACAAAAAGTCATAACCAAATGTATCTTATACGGACTAAATGTAGTATAATAATTTTGATTGAACAATCCGTAAAGTGATAAATTAGGATGTGTCTTATTACGGGGATTTTGTAGCACATTTTCTTGATAACTAAAAAGTGTATGTTTTTGATATAAATATTTATTAGCCAACTCGTTTCATTTTATTTATTTTTTTAAATATTATATTCCATCTTATATACGATATATGTGATACGATAAAGAATTGAATTATTTACAAAAATGATCTTATGGGAATGAGGGAGGTAATAACAAATAGGTAGACATATGGTAAATTCATCTTAATAATCTAAACCCACCCGCGTTGTTCCCTACGACAAATTAAGATCTGTATTAATTTATTTTCTTTAAAGCCACTCTGATACTTGCACGGCAACGCGTTGTGTCAAGGCGTCAATTTGCCCATAGCCGTGTTGTGCAATGTATACGTGGCCCGCATCCTTCTCACGCTTCTCACGATCTTCCCAGACGATTTTAATCATTCACGAGCCGATGTGCGCGCCATCGCGGGAACGAAAATTGTGCAAATGTCGGTGGCTTAAAAAGTCGCGCGGTATATAACACGTACTGCGTCAGATGTTCATGAATAAATACAAAAACAGAAGAAACGATGAACATATATAACTACAGCACGTATAAATCGATGTATAAAGACCTATGATTATACAAAGACCGACTTTCCTAAAACACACCGTCGAACGAGAAATCGCACGGTAAAAATAGATTTCCTATCCACGTTGAGATTTAACATCTACGCGCCCAGATAAAGCCTGCTGGTCCTTGATAAAGCACCATTCTGCAGTTATAACACGCTTTCGAGAAAACTCACCAAACAAAGAATACACACCGTGTCAGTCGTTTTTAACCTGCCGGTTAATATACACACCCAGTACAGAAAACACACCGTCGCCGAGATTTCCCCCCTAACGATAATTATATCACCTTTCAGTCAATTTCTCACCCCTGTTAATTAACACAACGTACCTACAGATTTTAGTCTCTTCGTATTAGATTTGTTGCGATAATTAGAATTTTACCGATATTGGTAAAAATTTACTAAAACGCCTGAAATCTACACCGTAAACGTACAAAACTCACCTTTACTACTTCTCAGTGTAACTTTCATCAAACGTGCTCAAAGGAATTCCTCAGAACGATCCACTATTGTGGAACCATTTCTATGTACTGTAGTCTAGGCCTAATAAATAAAGGGCATATTATTTTTTATATGAGGTGTGGTCTAGACAATAGGCTAATACTAATAGTAATAGACATAGGCCTGAGCACTCATCTAAAAAAAAAAAGGCCTACTTACTTTTTTCTTGTCTCTGTCTCATTCTCACTTTCTGAACTATATAAATATTTTTTACCACTCACTTGTTTTCCTGTTTATATTACCATATAAGTATCTTGATAAATAATCTAGAATTTTTTTTCGGTCATCTGAAAAACGAAAATAGTAAAATAGAGAAAAATGAAATGGGGTTTAACATCAGTTTAACAGCCTACGACCGAACTGTTCTGATCTGACTGGGCAAATGAAGTCAGGCATACGAAATGCAGTGATGAGGGAACTTCTGCCAGGACAGCGTCTTATAGCCTATCGAATTCCAACTGCCAGGAGATCTTTTACCTGCACGCCAATGTTTACACGGGATCTCGGCTATCCGGCCCAGGCCCTTTGACCTGCATCACATTCACTGACATTACAAGGGTGAACCATGCTGGGAATCCTGAATTAGCTGATGAACTTTCTCGTCTCGGCTAGTTCTAGGCCTCGGCGTACACAGGGATCGAAATGAGAACAGTTCTAGTTCTAGGCCTACTTCAATTTTAAAGCCTACTAACTTATTATTCTATTAATACATTTAGGCAACCGCTATCTAGATTTAGTTAGGGACTATTAAGAAAAAAATGACTTGCCACTAAATTTTATAATTTTCGCAAGGTAGTCTACAGAACTGTGTCTTTTTCAGTATGATTTGTGTCTCTAGGCTAGACTGTCCCGCCTTTTGGTCAGTATCGCCCAAAGTATTACAAAAATTGACTCATGTCGTATTCAAAATTTAATTGATTTCAATAAATATTGACAAGATTAGGTCTAGTTATCGAATCAATACTTTGGGCGCTATTGACAAAAAATAAACCGCTCTTGTTGTGAACTCCTTTAAAAGTCAGGATCAGCATACCATATATGTGCTTAGTGGTCAATTATTAACGCACTTTGTCATATTATCTTAAATTCAATAATAATGTTTCAATTGATAACGTGTCTCACAGTTTGAGGGCGCTACTTCCAAGAGACTGTCAACGGACTAATACACAATCAAGGTTTAGTAAAGTTTAACAGCACTTAGGTGTTAATTACCTGAGAGTATGAACCGACAAGATCAATCAATTAACTGAGCATATAGTTCATTTACTGATAATATATTAACATGCAATCATGTATCGTGGACATCTTTTTAGGGTAGTTGGGAGTAATGGTTATAGGAGAGAATCGAACTCAAATAGGGTGCAAATAAAGTAGATTTTAAAATCAATATTAATTTCATTTTCAGAGAACACCTATTGGTAAATTGTTAGTTGATCCAACGGATCCCCGAAACTGCAAACTTCACCCCAACACGAACATTAGCCGATTAGAATTCCTGACTACAATATTAGAATTACAACGCAGAAGCCGGTCTCTCAGTAAAAAGTTCAGATAGATTGTTGGATATTTGTCGGTCAATCGTGGGTCCCACGGCGGCCTACAGCATCCCGAGAGACCTGAAAGAGGTGAAGGACAATCTTCAGGACATAACAGTAAAGCACACAACGTACGTATTTTGTGAAAATGATCACCCTAACCCAGAGTTAAAGAGAACCTTCATAACCTGTGACGTCGACCTGAAATCAAACCCAGTCAGAAAATATTACCATTTTCCAATCATTCCAAGTCTCCAACAACTGTATGATATTCCCGCAGTAGCCGAAGCCCTAGAAAAACAACCCACCCGACAATTCCATACAACCGCGATGTGGCAGGAGGCAACAGAAGATGGAACGAACGCCATGCTCTCTTATTGCAGCGATGGCTTCAACCCTTTTCACCACATAATGAAGAAAGGTAGTTACAGCATTTGGGCACAGGCGGCCGAATTACTAAATGTGCCACCTACCTTAGCAAAGAGTATCCCGAAGTTGTTGATTGGTATGATTCCAGGTATGATTCTAATATCCAATTTATATTTGTAGGTATAAAAGTCATCTTCAATATCACTTGTCTGCGATATCACTTAATTAAAGCTATTTCACACACGCCGTCTTCATTAGCCCAGTCGGAGTGGAACAGTAGGACGTTAGAACCCATTTCATTTCTTTTTGACGATTTCTAACTGAATTACATGGCTATAAATTAATTTTGCTGTTAATATGAATTTTATCCATTTTAATATTGCATTCTTAAATTGTTTCAGGGCCCAAAATGGAAATTGATATGAGATGTGTTACACAGATCGTGGTAAAAGAGTTTAAAGAATTAGAGAGAGGGGTTGTGTCATTTAATGCTCACCGTATGGAGAGCTTCACGCTACGCGCTAAGATAGGTAAGTAGTTAAATAGCATCACAATTTTAAATAAGACTGATTCCAAACTCGATGGAGATATTAGCGTGTTTTTTTCCCCTTGTCATTGGTGCTGGACGGGGGGCGGGGGGGGGGGGTCTGACAGACAGTGTCTGGTCTTTCGGATGGGACGAAAAACCGGGGTCCAGTGTACACAGTTGTAATTCGAAATAAATATTTGTTTTATTTGACGTTAACTATGTTTTCGTTTCTACAGGTATGTTCATTTTAGATATACCTGGTGCTGCTAAAGAACTTGGTCACCTTCAACAGAACGCCGCTAAAGCGTGTCCAAGATGCGACACTGAAGGTAAAAGTTCAATTATTAAGACAAGTTCAATCATTTATACTTATTTCTGTTTGCGATTAGCGGCGGTTCAGTTAGGTGGGGTTCTATCCCTTTGGGCGGAGTGTCTGGCAAAGACCAATGGGGATGCTCGATTCACAGTCCAGAACGTCCCGAATTGACAGAATTGCAATCGAGTAAGGCGGAATTCAGTTCTGTCGCAGTTCTGTCAGTCCCGACTACGGAGGTGGTGTGAGTAGAATCGTGACGTAATTAAAAGGTTTCGGCTGCAGGGTTGGTTGAGATATTAACTTATTCAGCCGACGCATGCGTTGTAGCCCGAAATCCACCTTTTCACTCGATTGTCACTATATTTACATGTAGAATGTACTTGATACTATCTACCAAACATGGATCACAATATACATCCGTATCTGCTTTTCTATACTTTAAGAATTACATTTCAGATAAGCCTCTGCCATTTGAAACTTAAGTAAAGTCACCGGAAGATCGGCGAGTACGCCATGGCAAGATCAAGATCTAGATGTTAATACCAAACAATTACCAGTTGAACCTATGCACATGATCAAAGTAGGTTACTCTTTTCTAAACCGAGGGGGGTTGGGTGGCCGAATGGTTAGCGTGTACGCATTGTATCATAAGGTCTGTCATTGAGTCAACTGGCATTTCTCCGGGTCCTCCGGTTTCCTCCCACTGCTAAAGACCACTACGCTCGAGCAAATTATTGAAATAAACTTGAACCACAGTCACGCACGAAATGACATATATTGTGCCAAGAGACCGTTAAACTCCATCTCTCTCTCTCTCTCTCTCTCTCTCTCTCTCTCTATCTTTGAAGGGTATCGGATGTAGCCTGGTAAAGCTATTAAATGGCGAGGAAGTGTCACAGAAAGTCTTAACACATGAAGAAGAGTTGGGTCGTTTTCAAAGTTCAAATGTAAGTATTTTGTCAGGAATGAAAAGTAAGGAAAACGATCTTTTTCCCGTTAATAGATTATCATATCCTGTATTCAAACGCCCCATTTCGCAGTGTTGTATTTTTTAAGAATGATTGGTAATTTAATTTGGGCAAATAGCATCACTAATTTTAAATGAATGTATGTAGAGCCTGTCGATCTATTCTCCAAAAGCGGCAACAATTATCATTATGGATATGTAAATATAAGTTTCATAACACTAATTATCGTTTGTTTGTTTTTTTGTTTCTTCAATTAGAATAAGAAGAGGAGGCTAAATAAAGAGATGAGGTAAGTTTGTTTGACCAGTGCTCTAATTGAGACCTCATACAAATGGTATACTTACTTTTCTTTAACAAAATATTTACGACTTTGTTTTTTGTCTGTATTTAACCCTTAAAATAATGATTTTTAAAAACATAGTTAATGGTATGAACTTCATTGAATTTCAGCGGAAATATCCAAGCGTTTACCCTCACGGAAGAAGAGAAGGGCATCGCAGATCTTAGATTAAAATCAATAACATTTCCGGATGGTTTTGGGGATATTCCTACAACTTTGTTTCAAAAAGTGGAGGGGAAAACAAAGAGCCACACTTGGCTGCAGGTAATTAAAAATATATTGCTAAGATAATCATTTGACACGTACCTAGTTCATTATGAATTTGTTAGATATTTAATATGAATATTGTGCTTTTTCAGCTAATGACATCCGGAACACTGGCGTACTGCCTTAGAGGGATGCTAGGTAGTAGACAGGAAGAAACGTTAGCCACATTTCTGTTCAATGTGAGCCGAATGTTTGACACCATGGCGCCGACAGAAATATATGAAAGAGAATGGCATGGTGCATTGGCAATGATGGAGAGAGATTTTCCGTTGTCGATTCGAGTGAGTAACATTAGTTATTGATTTAAGCATATTGAGTGAGAAGCACGAGACAGTCTCTGTCCAGTTGCATAGCTATAAACAATGTTATATACTTATCATATTCAAATCTCATGCTTAGACACTGTTTGTATTCAAGTATTTTAACATTGATTTATCTGTCGTCAGAAATAAATTCTACAATAATTTATTTTTCAGACCATCAACTTCCATATAGCGCACCATCTGCCATATTATGTCAGGCGGTTCGGTCCAGTTAATAACTTTTGGATGTTTGGCTTTGAGAGATTTAATGGCACCCTGATAGAAGCAATAACCAGTAGCCAACATCCAGAGAAATCAGCGATGAACATCATGGAAGTAAGATTGTTTCCTTATTGTCATGTGAAGCGATCCGAATAGAGAATACTGCTTCGCGACATGAAACCCATCGATAACACCTGTTCAGTGCTACCCAGTTTACGGCAGGGTCAGTCTTCAATAAAATAACATTACTTAAGTCAGTGGCTGATAGCAGTTCTGAAGTGTTGTGGACTTTTCAATGAAACTTTTTCAAAACCAACAGAAACAAGACAGAAACAAGTACCCCTAGTTACCATAGAAGAACTAGTAAGATTGGGATTAATAGAACACAAAAATGACGTGGGGCCTTCACCAACAAGTCGCCATCGCTTGTTGCGATTAAAGTCAATTCTGATTACTTCTGCTGTGGAACAATTGTAAAATTTTATTTGTGTAAGCAATGCGTAATCGGCGAAGTTGAGTGGTTGGGGCGTGCAAAAATGTGCCAACGGTCAAAGCTGTATTTCCTGGTACCAGAAAAAGTAAACTGCAAGAGACTTATTAACATGAATCTAGTATCAACCCCGCTATTGCACGCCAAAGAAAATGGCGTTTTTTGGATTCTTTCTTTGAACAGTTGGTGAATGTAAATCAAGCTAAAAAATGCCAGCACATACGATACAAAAAACAACAAATTATAGATTTATAGATATCTGGAGTGGTTTCCCCATTTAAACAGTAAAATGTTATACCAACAGTTGATAGGAGAAAATGTAACGCCTGAGGTGAAGAGGTCAATATCAGACATCAAAACGGATTATACGAGTTTTTAATCAACGTGCGTGCAGATTAGACCAAACAAGCGCCTTCATATTTTTTATCTAGTCTTTGACATTTTTTGTATATACTGTATATTTTTGTGATAAATGTCTCTATGTATGTAGTAGTTATTAGCATACTTTCCGAGGTGTATCGGTGAATATCAGGACAGTTTTGGTCGAGGGGCCCAGCCGAGGCGGCTCCCGACCAAAACTGTCCTGATATTCACCGATACACCGAGGAAAGGTGCTAATAAGTTACTTACATCACATTTCTATCGAGTATTGTGAAGCAAATTGTGAAAAATAGTATTTATTATCGAGTCGTTTCAACCGAAAAGTGACAAATACTTTCTGTTCTTTCATTATTTATCCCTTTCTGAGCCTCACGTTACATTTCATGGTAGAATGATTTCGCAGTTGAGAGACTACCTGAGTAGTATTCACACGTGCGTCTTGCTATGATACTCTGAGCGTAAAACAATCACGTGTTTGTTTAGACCACATCGTCAAAACAATGTCTATGGCGTAGAGGACTGCGATATTATTAAATGTAGTGTAAAGGAAATGCGAAACGTGGGTCATTCCTGGTGAAAGTATGAATCGGCGGATGGTTCTTCCGTTGAAATTTATTTGTAATAAAGTTTATGACTTTTTCTAGGCGTTTTTTTTTTCATCCTGCTTATTTTCAATGCCTGTGAAGTGTCCAGCAAGAGAACTGCGCCTTCTATCATCACAGTTAATTAAAATAATTATTCAATATTCTAATTTATATATTTTGCATATTAATATAAATGAAACCAAATTATGAAATATATGCCAATTGGTATGTATAATAATTGATTTTTGTAATATGTTGTTATGTTAATTTAATGTCATTGTATATGTTTTTGAACTGCCATGTAGTTCCCCCCATTTTGTTTTGTTACTATGATTTTGACTAGTTGTTTCATGTACATTGGTTAGAGCCTCGTAATCAATTGCGATCTGGGTCCGCTACTTATTGCTTGATAGATATCTAAAACGGTATAAAAGTATCCGTGTATCAGAAATGATCAGTACTCTTTCTGTACATTTCTGATACACGGATACTTTTAAGCATGTTTTATCAAAGGTTGCCAGTGGCAACGAGTAGAAGTGGGATGTAAATACTATTTGCACATTCGTTACAGAACCTTTTAGATAAACGTATATATACTATTCAAAAAAAGTAGGGGATATTTGATTTTTAAGTGTTATTAAAGTCACCTAATGAAACTGACGAAGAAACAAATGACAAAATGAAATGAAGTTCACATTCATCGATTTATTCCAAATGATCGTTAGACTAAGTAAGGCACAGACTGACCATTATAAGGGTAAAATGATACCCGGGGTCAAACAGCAAAGTTACCACAGCATCACAACCAAGTCAGTAACGGGTAAATCCTCCTCTGTTTGCCAAACAAGCATTGATCCGACGTGGCATACTCCTAATGAGACGTCTCAGGTCATTTTGGTCCAGATTGTCCCATTCCTGTTGCAACGCAGCAGCAAGTTCTTGGACATTGGCAGGACGTTGTTGACGTTGACGTAACCTCTGTCCAAGCATATCCCAGGCATGCTCGATGGGGGAGAGGTCGGGACTCAGTGCTGGCCAAGGTAATGTGGTGATGATCTGTTGTTGGAGGTAACCTGTAACGATCCTGGCCCTGTGACATCTTGCGTTGTCATCCTGGAAGATGATTCGGCGGCCATGACGTCGTGCGTACGGCACAACATGGACTGCCAAGATGTTGTCCCGGTAGTACTGGCCTGTAACACGTCCTGCAACAACATGTAAAGCCGTTCTTCCAGCAACAGTGATGCCTCCCCACACCATAACAGAACCACCCCCAAATCGATCATGTCTGATGACGTTAACGTCTTGGAAGCGCTCGTTTCGACGACGCCACACCCTCCTACGTCTGTCCAAAAAATCAACAGTGAACCTTGACTCATCTGAAAACATCACATTGCTCCAGCGTCGATTATCCCAGTGTTGACGATCCCTACACCAACGACGTCTTGCCTGAATGTGATGATCTCTCAAACAAGGGATCACGCGAGGACGTCGGGCGCGAAGGTGACTATGCAGTCGATTCCGAATCGTCTGGCCACTCACTCTCACACCAGTGTCTGTTTGAAGACGAGCGCTGATCTGATTTGCTGTGATGACACGATTTCTCAAGGCCAAGGTACGGATAAATCGATCCTGGGCTTGAGTTGTCGCCCTTGGTCGACCTGAGCGTGGTCTGTCCTGTAAAGATTGTGTATCACGGTATCTGGACCATAGCCTGCTTATGACAGACTGAGAAACATTCATCGTCCGCGCCACAACCGCCTGTGTTGTGCCGATCTGTAGCATGCCAAGGGCACGTAACCTTTCATTTTGGGTAAGCCGACGCATATCAAAATTTGTTTTCTGGTCACTAAAACAATTAAACTGATGTTTCCACCCTGGAATTCAATGCCACAATGACTGTAACATTCAAAGTCAGAGTCGTGCAAATCTTGGGTTGGACCCCCATGATGATCCCAAGCATCACCTGCATTCCATGCGGTAGCTATTGGTGCGTTTGGGCGTCACATGTAACTGGAAATGTTTCTTCTGTTAGGTTCTATAGTGACTTTTTTCGTAGTCATTTGCATATTTTAGTATTATGCCCCCAAAATCAAATATCCCCTACTTTTTTTGAATAGTATATGTCCTCGTCCGTATGGTAAATGTATATCGTCCAATTGTTTTTCAATGTACATACATATATATATATAAAATTCACTGTTCGTTTTTCATGCTAATCGCTTTGTAAATATTTCATTTTGATTTATAACATGTCTACGATATCAATTCGGTGGAAGCGGGCGTTAAATAAAGCTATTCCAACAAACGGCGGGAACGAAAGAAATATTTCTTGAGAGAACATTGACAAAAAGTCATAACCAAATGTATCTTATACGGACTAAATGTAGTATAATAATTTTGATTGAACAATCCGTAAAGTGATAAATTAGGATGTGTCTTATTACGGGGATTTTGTAGCACATTTTCTTGATAACTAAAAAGTGTATGTTTTTGATATAAATATTTATTAGCCAACTCGTTTCATTTTATTTATTTTTTTAAATATTATATTCCATCTTATATACGATATATGTGATACGATAAAGAATTGAATTATTTACAAAAATGATCTTATGGGAATGAGGGAGGTAATAACAAATAGGTAGACATATGGTAAATTCATCTTAATAATCTAAACCCACCCGCGTTGTTCCCTACGACAAATTAAGATCTGTATTAATTTATTTTCTTTAAAGCCACTCTGATACTTGCACGGCAACGCGTTGTGTCAAGGCGTCAATTTGCCCATAGCCGTGTTGTGCAATGTATACGTGGCCCGCATCCTTCTCACGCTTCTCACGATCTTCCCAGACGATTTTAATCATTCACGAGCCGATGTGCGCGCCATCGCGGGAACGAAAATTGTGCAAATGTCGGTGGCTTAAAAAGTCGCGCGGTATATAACACGTACTGCGTCAGATGTTCATGAATAAATACAAAAACAGAAGAAACGATGAACATATATAACTACAGCACGTATAAATCGATGTATAAAGACCTATGATTATACAAAGACCGACTTTCCTAAAACACACCGTCGAACGAGAAATCGCACGGTAAAAATAGATTTCCTATCCACGTTGAGATTTAACATCTACGCGCCCAGATAAAGCCTGCTGGTCCTTGATAAAGCACCATTCTGCAGTTATAACACGCTTTCGAGAAAACTCACCAAACAAAGAATACACACCGTGTCAGTCGTTTTTAACCTGCCGGTTAATATACACACCCAGTACAGAAAACACACCGTCGCCGAGATTTCCCCCCTAACGATAATTATATCACCTTTCAGTCAATTTCTCACCCCTGTTAATTAACACAACGTACCTACAGATTTTAGTCTCTTCGTATTAGATTTGTTGCGATAATTAGAATTTTACCGATATTGGTAAAAATTTACTAAAACGCCTGAAATCTACACCGTAAACGTACAAAACTCACCTTTACTACTTCTCAGTGTAACTTTCATCAAACGTGCTCAAAGGAATTCCTCAGAACGATCCACTATTGTGGAACCATTTCTATGTACTGTAGTCTAGGCCTAATAAATAAAGGGCATATTATTTTTTATATGAGGTGTGGTCTAGACAATAGGCTAATACTAATAGTAATAGACATAGGCCTGAGCACTCATCTAAAAAAAAAAAGGCCTACTTACTTTTTTCTTGTCTCTGTCTCATTCTCACTTTCTGAACTATATAAATATTTTTTACCACTCACTTGTTTTCCTGTTTATATTACCATATAAGTATCTTGATAAATAATCTAGAATTTTTTTTCGGTCATCTGAAAAACGAAAATAGTAAAATAGAGAAAAATGAAATGGGGTTTAACATCAGTTTAACAGCCTACGACCGAACTGTTCTGATCTGACTGGGCAAATGAAGTCAGGCATACGAAATGCAGTGATGAGGGAACTTCTGCCAGGACAGCGTCTTATAGCCTATCGAATTCCAACTGCCAGGAGATCTTTTACCTGCACGCCAATGTTTACACGGGATCTCGGCTATCCGGCCCAGGCCCTTTGACCTGCATCACATTCACTGACATTACAAGGGTGAACCATGCTGGGAATCCTGAATTAGCTGATGAACTTTCTCGTCTCGGCTAGTTCTAGGCCTCGGCGTACACAGGGATCGAAATGAGAACAGTTCTAGTTCTAGGCCTACTTCAATTTTAAAGCCTACTAACTTATTATTCTATTAATACATTTAGGCAACCGCTATCTAGATTTAGTTAGGGACTATTAAGAAAAAAATGACTTGCCACTAAATTTTATAATTTTCGCAAGGTAGTCTACAGAACTGTGTCTTTTTCAGTATGATTTGTGTCTCTAGGCTAGACTGTCCCGCCTTTTGGTCAGTATCGCCCAAAGTATTACAAAAATTGACTCATGTCGTATTCAAAATTTAATTGATTTCAATAAATATTGACAAGATTAGGTCTAGTTATCGAATCAATACTTTGGGCGCTATTGACAAAAAATAAACCGCTCTTGTTGTGAACTCCTTTAAAAGTCAGGATCAGCATACCATATATGTGCTTAGTGGTCAATTATTAACGCACTTTGTCATATTATCTTAAATTCAATAATAATGTTTCAATTGATAACGTGTCTCACAGTTTGAGGGCGCTACTTCCAAGAGACTGTCAACGGACTAATACACAATCAAGGTTTAGTAAAGTTTAACAGCACTTAGGTGTTAATTACCTGAGAGTATGAACCGACAAGATCAATCAATTAACTGAGCATATAGTTCATTTACTGATAATATATTAACATGCAATCATGTATCGTGGACATCTTTTTAGGGTAGTTGGGAGTAATGGTTATAGGAGAGAATCGAACTCAAATAGGGTGCAAATAAAGTAGATTTTAAAATCAATATTAATTTCATTTTCAGAGAACACCTATTGGTAAATTGTTAGTTGATCCAACGGATCCCCGAAACTGCAAACTTCACCCCAACACGAACATTAGCCGATTAGAATTCCTGACTACAATATTAGAATTACAACGCAGAAGCCGGTCTCTCAGTAAAAAGTTCAGATAGATTGTTGGATATTTGTCGGTCAATCGTGGGTCCCACGGCGGCCTACAGCATCCCGAGAGACCTGAAAGAGGTGAAGGACAATCTTCAGGACATAACAGTAAAGCACACAACGTACGTATTTTGTGAAAATGATCACCCTAACCCAGAGTTAAAGAGAACCTTCATAACCTGTGACGTCGACCTGAAATCAAACCCAGTCAGAAAATATTACCATTTTCCAATCATTCCAAGTCTCCAACAACTGTATGATATTCCCGCAGTAGCCGAAGCCCTAGAAAAACAACCCACCCGACAATTCCATACAACCGCGATGTGGCAGGAGGCAACAGAAGATGGAACGAACGCCATGCTCTCTTATTGCAGCGATGGCTTCAACCCTTTTCACCACATAATGAAGAAAGGTAGTTACAGCATTTGGGCACAGGCGGCCGAATTACTAAATGTGCCACCTACCTTAGCAAAGAGTATCCCGAAGTTGTTGATTGGTATGATTCCAGGTATGATTCTAATATCCAATTTATATTTGTAGGTATAAAAGTCATCTTCAATATCACTTGTCTGCGATATCACTTAATTAAAGCTATTTCACACACGCCGTCTTCATTAGCCCAGTCGGAGTGGAACAGTAGGACGTTAGAACCCATTTCATTTCTTTTTGACGATTTCTAACTGAATTACATGGCTATAAATTAATTTTGCTGTTAATATGAATTTTATCCATTTTAATATTGCATTCTTAAATTGTTTCAGGGCCCAAAATGGAAATTGATATGAGATGTGTTACACAGATCGTGGTAAAAGAGTTTAAAGAATTAGAGAGAGGGGTTGTGTCATTTAATGCTCACCGTATGGAGAGCTTCACGCTACGCGCTAAGATAGGTAAGTAGTTAAATAGCATCACAATTTTAAATAAGACTGATTCCAAACTCGATGGAGATATTAGCGTGTTTTTTTCCCCTTGTCATTGGTGCTGGACGGGGGGCGGGGGGGGGGGTCTGACAGACAGTGTCTGGTCTTTCGGATGGGACGAAAAACCGGGGTCCAGTGTACACAGTTGTAATTCGAAATAAATATTTGTTTTATTTGACGTTAACTATGTTTTCGTTTCTACAGGTATGTTCATTTTAGATATACCTGGTGCTGCTAAAGAACTTGGTCACCTTCAACAGAACGCCGCTAAAGCGTGTCCAAGATGCGACACTGAAGGTAAAAGTTCAATTATTAAGACAAGTTCAATCATTTATACTTATTTCTGTTTGCGATTAGCGGCGGTTCAGTTAGGTGGGGTTCTATCCCTTTGGGCGGAGTGTCTGGCAAAGACCAATGGGGATGCTCGATTCACAGTCCAGAACGTCCCGAATTGACAGAATTGCAATCGAGTAAGGCGGAATTCAGTTCTGTCGCAGTTCTGTCAGTCCCGACTACGGAGGTGGTGTGAGTAGAATCGTGACGTAATTAAAAGGTTTCGGCTGCAGGGTTGGTTGAGATATTAACTTATTCAGCCGACGCATGCGTTGTAGCCCGAAATCCACCTTTTCACTCGATTGTCACTATATTTACATGTAGAATGTACTTGATACTATCTACCAAACATGGATCACAATATACATCCGTATCTGCTTTTCTATACTTTAAGAATTACATTTCAGATAAGCCTCTGCCATTTGAAACTTAAGTAAAGTCACCGGAAGATCGGCGAGTACGCCATGGCAAGATCAAGATCTAGATGTTAATACCAAACAATTACCAGTTGAACCTATGCACATGATCAAAGTAGGTTACTCTTTTCTAAACCGAGGGGGGTTGGGTGGCCGAATGGTTAGCGTGTACGCATTGTATCATAAGGTCTGTCATTGAGTCAACTGGCATTTCTCCGGGTCCTCCGGTTTCCTCCCACTGCTAAAGACCACTACGCTCGAGCAAATTATTGAAATAAACTTGAACCACAGTCACGCACGAAATGACATATATTGTGCCAAGAGACCGTTAAACTCCATCTCTCTCTCTCTCTCTCTCTCTCTCTCTCTCTCTATCTTTGAAGGGTATCGGATGTAGCCTGGTAAAGCTATTAAATGGCGAGGAAGTGTCACAGAAAGTCTTAACACATGAAGAAGAGTTGGGTCGTTTTCAAAGTTCAAATGTAAGTATTTTGTCAGGAATGAAAAGTAAGGAAAACGATCTTTTTCCCGTTAATAGATTATCATATCCTGTATTCAAACGCCCCATTTCGCAGTGTTGTATTTTTTAAGAATGATTGGTAATTTAATTTGGGCAAATAGCATCACTAATTTTAAATGAATGTATGTAGAGCCTGTCGATCTATTCTCCAAAAGCGGCAACAATTATCATTATGGATATGTAAATATAAGTTTCATAACACTAATTATCGTTTGTTTGTTTTTTTGTTTCTTCAATTAGAATAAGAAGAGGAGGCTAAATAAAGAGATGAGGTAAGTTTGTTTGACCAGTGCTCTAATTGAGACCTCATACAAATGGTATACTTACTTTTCTTTAACAAAATATTTACGACTTTGTTTTTTGTCTGTATTTAACCCTTAAAATAATGATTTTTAAAAACATAGTTAATGGTATGAACTTCATTGAATTTCAGCGGAAATATCCAAGCGTTTACCCTCACGGAAGAAGAGAAGGGCATCGCAGATCTTAGATTAAAATCAATAACATTTCCGGATGGTTTTGGGGATATTCCTACAACTTTGTTTCAAAAAGTGGAGGGGAAAACAAAGAGCCACACTTGGCTGCAGGTAATTAAAAATATATTGCTAAGATAATCATTTGACACGTACCTAGTTCATTATGAATTTGTTAGATATTTAATATGAATATTGTGCTTTTTCAGCTAATGACATCCGGAACACTGGCGTACTGCCTTAGAGGGATGCTAGGTAGTAGACAGGAAGAAACGTTAGCCACATTTCTGTTCAATGTGAGCCGAATGTTTGACACCATGGCGCCGACAGAAATATATGAAAGAGAATGGCATGGTGCATTGGCAATGATGGAGAGAGATTTTCCGTTGTCGATTCGAGTGAGTAACATTAGTTATTGATTTAAGCATATTGAGTGAGAAGCACGAGACAGTCTCTGTCCAGTTGCATAGCTATAAACAATGTTATATACTTATCATATTCAAATCTCATGCTTAGACACTGTTTGTATTCAAGTATTTTAACATTGATTTATCTGTCGTCAGAAATAAATTCTACAATAATTTATTTTTCAGACCATCAACTTCCATATAGCGCACCATCTGCCATATTATGTCAGGCGGTTCGGTCCAGTTAATAACTTTTGGATGTTTGGCTTTGAGAGATTTAATGGCACCCTGATAGAAGCAATAACCAGTAGCCAACATCCAGAGAAATCAGCGATGAACATCATGGAAGTAAGATTGTTTCCTTATTGTCATGTGAAGCGATCCGAATAGAGAATACTGCTTCGCGACATGAAACCCATCGATAACACCTGTTCAGTGCTACCCAGTTTACGGCAGGGTCAGTCTTCAATAAAATAACATTACTTAAGTCAGTGGCTGATAGCAGTTCTGAAGTGTTGTGGACTTTTCAATGAAACTTTTTCAAAACCAACAGAAACAAGACAGAAACAAGTACCCCTAGTTACCATAGAAGAACTAGTAAGATTGGGATTAATAGAACACAAAAATGACGTGGGGCCTTCACCAACAAGTCGCCATCGCTTGTTGCGATTAAAGTCAATTCTGATTACTTCTGCTGTGGAACAATTGTAAAATTTTATTTGTGTAAGCAATGCGTAATCGGCGAAGTTGAGTGGTTGGGGCGTGCAAAAATGTGCCAACGGTCAAAGCTGTATTTCCTGGTACCAGAAAAAGTAAACTGCAAGAGACTTATTAACATGAATCTAGTATCAACCCCGCTATTGCACGCCAAAGAAAATGGCGTTTTTTGGATTCTTTCTTTGAACAGTTGGTGAATGTAAATCAAGCTAAAAAATGCCAGCACATACGATACAAAAAACAACAAATTATAGATTTATAGATATCTGGAGTGGTTTCCCCATTTAAACAGTAAAATGTTATACCAACAGTTGATAGGAGAAAATGTAACGCCTGAGGTGAAGAGGTCAATATCAGACATCAAAACGGATTATACGAGTTTTTAATCAACGTGCGTGCAGATTAGACCAAACAAGCGCCTTCATATTTTTTATCTAGTCTTTGACATTTTTTGTATATACTGTATATTTTTGTGATAAATGTCTCTATGTATGTAGTAGTTATTAGCATACTTTCCGAGGTGTATCGGTGAATATCAGGACAGTTTTGGTCGAGGGGCCCAGCCGAGGCGGCTCCCGACCAAAACTGTCCTGATATTCACCGATACACCGAGGAAAGGTGCTAATAAGTTACTTACATCACATTTCTATCGAGTATTGTGAAGCAAATTGTGAAAAATAGTATTTATTATCGAGTCGTTTCAACCGAAAAGTGACAAATACTTTCTGTTCTTTCATTATTTATCCCTTTCTGAGCCTCACGTTACATTTCATGGTAGAATGATTTCGCAGTTGAGAGACTACCTGAGTAGTATTCACACGTGCGTCTTGCTATGATACTCTGAGCGTAAAACAATCACGTGTTTGTTTAGACCACATCGTCAAAACAATGTCTATGGCGTAGAGGACTGCGATATTATTAAATGTAGTGTAAAGGAAATGCGAAACATGGGTCATTCCTGGTGAAAGTATGAATCGGCGGATGGTTCTTCCGTTGAAATTTATTTGTAATAAAGTTTATGACTTTTTCTAGGCGTTTTTTTTTTCATCCTGCTTATTTTCAATGCCTGTGAAGTGTCCAGCAAGAGAACTGCGCCTTCTATCATCATAGTTAATTAAAATAATTATTCAATATTCTAATTTATATATTTTGCATATTAATATAAATGAAACCAAATTATGAAATATATGCCAATTGGTATGTATAATAATTGATTTTTGTAATATGTTGTTATGTTAATTTAATGTCATTGTATATGTTTTTGAACTGCCATGTAGTTCCCCCCATTTTGTTTTGTTACTATGATTTTGACTAGTTGTTTCATGTACATTGGTTAGAGCCTCGTAATCAATTGCGATCTGGGTCCGCTACTTATTGCTTGATAGATATCTAAAACGGTATAAAAGTATCCGTGTATCAGAAATGATCAGTACTCTTTCTGTACATTTCTGATACACGGATACTTTTAAGCATGTTTTATCAAAGGTTGCCAGTGGCAACGAGTAGAAGTGGGATGTAAATACTATTTGCACATTCGTTACAGAACCTTTTAGATAAACGTATATATACTATTCAAAAAAAGTAGGGGATATTTGATTTTTAAGTGTTATTAAAGTCACCTAATGAAACTGACGAAGAAACAAATGACAAAATGAAATGAAGTTCACATTCATCGATTTATTCCAAATGATCGTTAGACTAAGTAAGGCACAGACTGACCATTATAAGGGTAAAATGATACCCGGGGTCAAACAGCAAAGTTACCACAGCATCACAACCAAGTCAGTAACGGGTAAATCCTCCTCTGTTTGCCAAACAAGCATTGATCCGACGTGGCATACTCCTAATGAGACGTCTCAGGTCATTTTGGTCCAGATTGTCCCATTCCTGTTGCAACGCAGCAGCAAGTTCTTGGACATTGGCAGGACGTTGTTGACGTTGACGTAACCTCTGTCCAAGCATATCCCAGGCATGCTCGATGGGGGAGAGGTCGGGACTCAGTGCTGGCCAAGGTAATGTGGTGATGATCTGTTGTTGGAGGTAACCTGTAACGATCCTGGCCCTGTGACATCTTGCGTTGTCATCCTGGAAGATGAAACGGCGGCCATGACGTCGTGCGAACGGCACAACATGGACTGCCAAGATGTTGTCCCGGTAGTACTGGCCTGTAACACGTCCTGCAACAACATGTAAAGCCGTTCTTCCAGCAACAGTGATGCCTCCCCACACCATAACAGAACCACCCCCAAATCGATCATGTCTGATGACGTTAACGTCTTGGAAGCGCTCGTTTCGACGACGCCACACCCTCCTACGTCTGTCCAAAAAATCAACAGTGAACCTTGACTCATCTGAAAACATCACATTGCTCCAGCGTCGATTATCCCAGTGTTGACGATCCCTACACCAACGACGTCTTGCCTGAATGTGATGATCTCTCAAACAAGGGATCACGCGAGGACGTCGGGCGCGAAGGTGACTATGCAGTCGATTCCGAATCGTCTGGCCACTCACTCTCACACCAGTGTCTGTTTGAAGACGAGCGCTGATCTGATTTGCTGTGATGACACGATTTCTCAAGGCCAAGGTACGGATAAATCGATCCTGGGCTTGAGTTGTCGCCCTTGGTCGACCTGAGCGTGGTCTGTCCTGTACAGATTGTGTATCACGGTATCTGGACCATAGCCTGCTTATGACAGACTGAGAAACATTCATCGTCCGCGCCACAACCGCCTGTGTTGTGCCGATCTGTAGCATGCCAAGGGCACGTAACCTTTCATTTTGGGTAAGCCGACGCATATCAAAATTTGTTTTCTGGTCACTAAAACAATTAAACTGATGTTTCCACCCTGGAATTCAATGCCACAATGACTGTAACATTCAAAGTCAGAGTCGTGCAAATCTTGGGTTGGACCCCCATGATGATCCCAAGCATCACCTGCATTCCATGCGGTAGCTATTGGTGCGTTTGGGCGTCACATGTAACTGGAAATGTTTCTTCTGTTAGGTTCTATAGTGACTTTTTTCGTAGTCATTTGCATATTTTAGTATTATGCCCCCAAAATCAAATATCCCCTACTTTTTTTGAATAGTATATGTCCTCGTCCGTATGGTAAATGTATATCGTCCAATTGTTTTTCAATGTACATACATATATATATATAAAATTCACTGTTCGTTTTTCATGCTAATCGCTTTGTAAATATTTCATTTTGATTTATAACATGTCTACGATATCAATTCGGTGGAAGCGGGCGTTAAATAAAGCTATTCCAACAAACGGCGGGAACGAAAGAAATATTTCTTGAGAGAACATTGACAAAAAGTCATAACCAAATGTATCTTATACGGACTAAATGTAGTATAATAATTTTGATTGAACAATCCGTAAAGTGATAAATTAGGATGTGTCTTATTACGGGGATTTTGTAGCACATTTTCTTGATAACTAAAAAGTGTATGTTTTTGATATAAATATTTATTAGCCAACTCGTTTCATTTTATTTATTTTTTTAAATATTATATTCCATCTTATATACGATATATGTGATACGATAAAGAATTGAATTATTTACAAAAATGATCTTATGGGAATGAGGGAGGTAATAACAAATAGGTAGACATATGGTAAATTCATCTTAATAATCTAAACCCACCCGCGTTGTTCCCTACGACAAATTAAGATCTGTATTAATTTATTTTCTTTAAAGCCACTCTGATACTTGCACGGCAACGCGTTGTGTCAAGGCGTCAATTTGCCCATAGCCGTGTTGTGCAATGTATACGTGGCCCGCATCCTTCTCACGCTTCTCACGATCTTCCCAGACGATTTTAATCATTCACGAGCCGATGTGCGCGCCATCGCGGGAACGAAAATTGTGCAAATGTCGGTGGCTTAAAAAGTCGCGCGGTATATAACACGTACTGCGTCAGATGTTCATGAATAAATACAAAAACAGAAGAAACGATGAACATATATAACTACAGCACGTATAAATCGATGTATAAAGACCTATGATTATACAAAGACCGACTTTCCTAAAACACACCGTCGAACGAGAAATCGCACGGTAAAAATAGATTTCCTATCCACGTTGAGATTTAACATCTACGCGCCAGATAAAGCCTGCTGGTCCTTGATAAAGCACCATTCTGCAGTTATAACACGCTTTCGAGAAAACTCACCAAACAAAGAATACACACCGTGTCAGTCGTTTTTAACCTGCCGGTTAATATACACACCCAGTACAGAAAACACACCGTCGCCGAGATTTCCCCCCTAACGATAATTATATCACCTTTCAGTCAATTTCTCACCCCTGTTAATTAACACAACGTACCTACAGATTTTAGTCTCTTCGTATTAGATTTGTTGCGATAATTAGAATTTTACCGATATTGGTAAAAATTTACTAAAACGCCTGAAATCTACACCGTAAACGTACAAAACTCACCTTTACTACTTCTCAGTGTAACTTTCATCAAACGTGCTCAAAGGAATTCCTCAGAACGATCCACTATTGTGGAACCATTTCTATGTACTGTAGTCTAGGCCTAATAAATAAAGGGCATATTATTTTTTATATGAGGTGTGGTCTAGACAATAGGCTAATACTAATAGTAATAGACATAGGCCTGAGCACTCATCTAAAAAAAAAAAGGCCTACTTACTTTTTTCTTGTCTCTGTCTCATTCTCACTTTCTGAACTATATAAATATTTTTTACCACTCACTTGTTTTCCTGTTTATATTACCATATAAGTATCTTGATAAATAATCTAGAATTTTTTTTCGGTCATCTGAAAAACGAAAATAGTAAAATAGAGAAAAATGAAATGGGGTTTAACATCAGTTTAACAGCCTACGACCGAACTGTTCTGATCTGACTGGGCAAATGAAGTCAGGCATACGAAATGCAGTGATGAGGGAACTTCTGCCAGGACAGCGTCTTATAGCCTATCGAATTCCAACTGCCAGGAGATCTTTTACCTGCACGCCAAATGTTTACACGGGATCTCGGCTATCCGGCCCAGGCCCTTTGACCTGCATCACATTCACTGACATTACAAGGGTGAACCATGCTGGGAATCCTGAATTAGCTGATGAACTTTCTCGTCTCGGCTAGTTCTAGGCCTCGGCGTACACAGGGATCGAAATGAGAACAGTTCTAGTTCTAGGCCTACTTCAATTTTAAAGCCTACTAACTTATTATTCTATTAATACATTTAGGCAACCGCTATCTAGATTTAGTTAGGGACTATTAAGAAAAAAATGACTTGCCACTAAATTTTATAATTTTCGCAAGGTAGTCTACAGAACTGTGTCTTTTTCAGTATGATTTGTGTCTCTAGGCTAGACTGTCCCGCCTTTTGCTGATTACTGCCACCGGCCATTTTGAAAAATTGAAATTTCCTACGAGAAATATCCCATGTCTCATTATCAAATGTTTCTTCTAATTCAGCATTTTTAGATAAAATCCGATTTCACACTCATTTTCTTACTGTTTCTCCGTGAATTGAAAAAAGCGCCCAATTTCGTCTGATCTCCACGTCGATCGCGTAAAAAAGACCCGCGCGCTACAAAAGGGTTCACGTGACGATAGTAATTTCGTATCATTATTCGTAACCCTAACGCCATTTCGATACACGCCCATCTCCACAGAGGCATCTAGGTGACATTCTCTCTTTAACAACTAACTATAGAATAAACGCAAACTCTAAATTCATAGAAGAACTACAACCGAAACCAGTTTTTAATTTTCGTTTAGTATTATTGCTAAGTGAAATGGGCAACGGCATAGAAATAAGGCACGATCTTAACTTAATTTACAAACTAACCCCCTGACACGTGACTTATGCCAGATTGATGATTCGATTTCCATGATGGCGTCCGACGTTAATTCATTTTCTTTTGAATTTCAGGTTTTCTGAATAAGATTTATTTGACGTAGCCTGGTAGTAATGACTTTGTGTCGCCTTAAATTTGCCTTATTTCGTTACAAATACAGATAGTCTCCTCCTTAAAAACAATACAAGAAATGTTATTATTTACTCCCTATAAATTATGCCTACTATACTATTCAAAAAAAGTAGGGGATATTTGATTTTTAAGTGTTATTAAAGTCACCTAATGAAACTGACGAAGAAACAAATGACAAAATGAAATGAAGTTCACATTCATCGATTTATTCCAAATGATCGTTAGACTAAGTAAGGCACAGACTGACCATTATAAGGGTAAAATGATACCCGGGGTCAAACAGCAAAGTTACCACAGCATCACAACCAAGTCAGTAACGGGTAAATCCTCCTCTGTTTGCCAAACAAGCATTGATCCGACGTGGCATACTCCTAATGAGACGTCTAAGGTCATTTTGGTCCAGATTGTCCCATTCCTGTTGCAACGCAGCAGCAAGTTCTTGGACATTGGCAGGACGTTGTTGACGTTGACGTAACCTCTGTCCAAGCATGTCCCAGACATGCTCGATGGGGGAGAGGTCGGGACTCAGTGCTGGCCAAGGTAATGTGGTGATGTTCTGTTGTTGGAGGTAACCTGTAACGATCCTGGCCCTGTGACATCTTGCGTTGTCATCCTGGAAGATGAAACGGCGGCCATGACGTCGTGCGAACGGCACAACATGGACTGGCAAGATGTTGTCCCGGTAGTACTGGCCTGTAACACGCCCTGCAACAACATGTAAAGCCGTTCTTCCAGCAACAGTGATGCCTCCCCACACCATAACAGAACCACCCCCAAATCGATCATGTCTGATGACGTTAACGTCTTGGAAGCGCTCGTTTCGACGACCCCAAACCCTCCTACGTCTGTCTAAAAAATCAACAGTGAACATTTACTCATATGAAAACATCACATTGCTCCAGCGTCGATTATCCCTACATCAACGATGTCTTGCCTGAATGTGATGATCTCTCAAACAAGGGATCACGCGAGGACGTCGGGCGCGAAGGTGACCCCTATTGCAGTCGATTCCGAATCGTCTGGCCACTCACTCTCACACCAGTGTCTGTTTGAAGACGAGCGCTGATCTGATTTGCTGTGATGACACGATTTTTCAAGGCCAAGGTACGGATAAATCGATCCTGGGCTTGAGTTGTCGCCCTTGGTCGACCTGAGCGTGGTCTGTCCTGTACAGATTGTGTATCACGGTATCTGGACCATAGCCTGCTTATGACAGACTGAGAAACATTCATCGTCCGCGCCACAACCGCCTGTGTTGTGCCGATCTGTAGCATGCCAAGGGCACGTAACCTTTCATTTTGGGTAAGCCGACGCATATCAAAATTTGTTTTCTGTCACTAAAACAATTAAACTGATGTTTCCACCCTGGAATTCAATGCCACAATGACTGTAACATTCAAAGTCAGAGTCGTGCAAATCTTGGGTTGGACCCCCATGATGATCCCAAGCATCACCTGCATTCCATGCGGTAGCTATTGGTGCGTTTGGGCGTCACATGTAACTGGAAATGTTTCTTCTGTTAGGTTCTATAGTGACTTTTTTCGTAGTCATTTGCATATTTTAGTATTATGCCCCCAAAATCAAATATCCCCTACTTTTTTTGAATAGTATATATCCGATACAGACCATTTTAAGTACCAACACCATTTAGCACGTGTCCAATGTTTATGACAGATTATATATTCGATTCGTGTGATCAAAGAGAATGATCACTTATTCCAAATCAAAGATCCGAGATACTAAAATCCTATATTAAGTTTATTGTGCATAGCCTCTTTAAATTACTTTTATTTTTTAACAGTGCGACGAATTTCAGGTGGAAGAACCATCTTTTATGGATATTGAAACCCCTGAAAAAGAAAACTTGGTAAGAGTTCTAATATAACATTTACATGTCTTTCATTTATCAGCGATCCATGTGGATTATACCTGCAAAAAAGAGAAGATATATGTAAGGTAATGACAATACATGTATAGTAAGCGCAAACTATTTAACCTATATACGACACTGTTCCGTGTCCGTAGGCAGCATATATAATTGACAAAAACTCTTAAGCTTCTCAGTGTAACTTGGATGTAATTCTATCATATTTTAGTGTCCAACCCTGACACCCGACCAGAGTGGTGAGTCGAAAGACGGTCCGAGTTCAGAGGTAAGCAAATTAATATCATACAGTTGTTGGAGTATTTGAATGATTGGAAGATGGTTATATTTTCTGATTATTATATGGCCAAATATATCCGATTTCTACCCCTGAACAAGCATGCAAATGTCAATAATGTGCCTCGTATGTTAGCTATTGCCATGGACCGTATAATGTTATTATTATTACGGAAATAATTTATCATGTATGTATCCACAAATATATTTTCAAAATTTATTCCAGGAACCCCATTTGCCGCAGATATTAAAAACTAACTTTGATCGAGAAGACGAAGTAAGTTTTTAACTATTTTCATTGCACCGCGATTTCGATATCCCCGAACCATAAGGACGAGTAAAACTAAAACAACACAGGGTCTTCGGCATATACATGTAGTATAGATAGTACGTCTCGCCTCATCAAAAATATTTGGCGCAGCCATAAAAAGGTGGAAGGGGATTCTAACAATTCTATTTGTAGTTCGGCGACAAATAATCCATTGTTCGCAAATGCTTTTCTGATTACAATTTACGTTAATATTTCCACTTACGTAACAACAGCTTCCACTTTATTTTTCAGTGGCACCTGAGGAACTGTGTAAACGAATTCATTCCAAAAGGGGTATAAACAGTTTACATCTACTTATTTGTATGGCAATTTTAAAGTATGTGTTCTATTATCGATAGCCGTTTTCTATTGATGGCAACTTGAACCAACTTTGCATTTAAGTATAGTAGGTAAAATAATCGTCTGTACCCGTGGATGCCTGGGGATTTTGTGGTCGCGTGTTCAATCCCCGCATTGGTCGAGAAAGTTCATCGAGATTTTCTGACGTGGTTTCTCCTTATCATTTGTGCAGTATAGAGGGCCTGACAAGGACAGCGGTCTAGACGTTCCGTTGGGACGAAAAATCGAGGCCCCGCGTATACAGAGGTGAATTTCTATAAAGATTTCTTTGTTGGGAAAGTGATCGAAGTAGATGATTATGGGGTATTCACCATGCAGTTTTTAACCAAGTGCAAAGACGACGGATCGTGCAGATGGCCGATTTGCGATGATATAAAAAAGATCGAGGACACCTACATCATCGGAAGGGCGACCGTCAGAGTTCTTAAAAGATCATTTATTGTTGACAATTACGACGAATTGAGAGAGAAAAATATAAACTACGTCCAAAACTTTTCTTTAAGCCAATAAGATTTATATAGAAAAAGTATATTAAAAAAACGTTAAAAAAAATACCTTTATAAAAATGAAAAAAAAAAAAAAAGGAGAGAACTAGGGCGTTGTAAATAATGTGTAAATAGATATATAAAAATACGACGAAAGTAGTGAACAAAATGAAATTTACTTTTCTGCACCAATCGGCCTAATAACCACGAGCCTACTTGATACAGTGTGCCGGAATAAAATATCCCTGGACAGCGGCGCAACGCTACGGTCTATTCTTCGACTTCCAACTACATAGGGTTCTTTTATATGTACAAGATTTTGCAAATCACCTTGTAAAAAAAATAACATGTAATTGTCTGCGATATAACTTCGGTGGAAGTGGAAATCTCGCCGAAAATATTTGTAAACAGATGAGTAAACTGATAACATAACTATCAGATAAATTCACATTTTATTTATAATAATTAGAAAATTATTATGCGTATCATTACACAATATCATACGTTAATCAGTTTTAATGTTTTAACTAAACATTAGACTGAACTTAAGCTATTTGTATATTTTAAAGATTCGATTGTAATTGTATATTTTAGATTGTATTATACTATTCAAAAAAAGTAGGGGATATTTGATTTTTAAGTGTTATTAAAGTCACCTAATGAAACTGACGAAGAAACAAATGACAAAATGAAATGAAATTCACATTCATCGATTTATTCCAAATGATCGTTAGACTAACTAAGGCACAGACTGACCATTATAAGGGTAAAATGATACCCGGGGTCAAACAGCAAAGTTACCACAGCATCACAACCAAGTCAGTAACGGGTAAATCCTCCTCTGTTTGCCAAACAAGCATTGATCCGACGTGGCATACTCCTAATGAAAGGTCTAAGGTCATTTTGGTCCAGATTGTCCCATTCCTGTTTCAACGCAGCAGCAAGTTCTTGGACATTGGCAGGACGTTGTTGACGTTGACGTAACCTCTGTCCAAGCATGTCCCAGACATGCTCGATGGGGGAGAGGTCGGGACTCAGTGCTGGCCAAGGTAATGTGGTGATGTTCTGTTGTTGGAGGTAACCTGTAACGATCCTGGCCCTGTGACATCTTGCGTTGTCATCCTGGAAGATGAAACGGCGGCCATGACGTCGTGCGAACGGCACAACATGGACTGGCAAGATGTTGTCCCGGTAGTACTGGCCTGTAACACGCCCTGCAACAACATGTAAAGCCGTTCTTCCAGCAACAGTGATGCCTCCATACGCCATAACAGAACCACCCCCAAATCGATCATGTCTGATGACGTTAACGTCTTGGAAGCGCTCGTTTCGACGACGCCACACCCTCCTACGTCTGTCCAAAAAATCAACAGTGAACCTTGACTCATCTGAAAACATCACATTGCTCCAGCGTCGATTATCCCAGTGTTGACGATCTCTATACCAACGACGTCTTGCCTGAATGTGATGATCTCTCAAACAAGGGATCACGCGAGGACGTCGGGCGCGAAGGTGACCCCTATGCAGTCGATTCCGAATCGTCTGGCCACTCACTCTCACACCAGTGTCTGTTTGAAGACGAGCGCTGATCTGATTTGCTGTGATGACACGATTTCTCAAGGCCAAGGTACGGATAAATCGATCCTGGGCTTGAGTTGTCGCCCTTAGTCGACCTGAGCGTGGTCTGTCCTGTACAGATTGTGTATCACGGTATCTGGACCATAGCCTGCTTATGACAGACTGAGAAACATTCATCGTCCGCGCCACAACCGCCGATCTGTAGCATGCCAAGGGCACGTAACCTTTCATTTTGGGTAAGCCGACGCATATCAAAATTTGTTTTCTGGTCACTAAAACAATTAAACTGATGTTTCCACCCTGGAATTCAATGCCAACGATAATTATATCACCTTTTAGTCAATTTCTCACCCCTGTTAATTAACACACCGTACCTACAGATTTTAGTCTCTTCGTATTAGATTTGTTGCGATAATTAGAATTTTACCGATATTGGTAAAAGTTTACTAAAACGCCTGAAATCTACACCGTAAACGTACAAAACTCACCTTTACTACTTCTCAGTGTTACTGGCCTATAATTCCATTAATTTTCAATTCGACTAACCCCAAACTGTACAGCACATAGCTTTACATAATATAATAAACAATTTCCCATTGAAATAAAGGTAAAACTTACCACATTTGTCCATAAATTCAATAAAATCTACAGCTCAGCAATATTTATGTTGTTTTCAAAATGGATGGTAATGGTCAGTGTATCCATTCAGGATTATGGCAAAGAATTGTCTTATTGATCAAATTTCTTTGTTGTTGTACCCTTAATAATCGTCCGATACTTAGGTAACTAGAATTTGTTAATGATGTCGTGAAATATCATCCGCAATTTGGTGTACTGTAGGAACCATGTTAAGAGCACCATCCATTATAATAGTCTTTGACACATTTTAAATTTAACTGTCAACAACATAAAATATTTCTTTCAGAATAATCAATTCTAATCTAATTCCTTTGCAGGCCCTATCAATTTTCCCAATTATTATCCATCATTTTGAAAATGAGGGCATATCTTGCATAGCAAGATTTGGGGCCTGACCATGACAACACAAGACCTATCGATTTTCCATTTCTTTTTTTAAATTAACTATGTTCCGGTAGGTGAGAAAACATTACTATATATTCAAATAAATGAAATTTCTGTTCTATTTCAATTGCTAATCCATACAGAAATGGTTAGTCTAATTTATATGCATCCAAATTTTCATATGGACACCCTAGATCACAACTTTTGCTTGATTTTAAAAAAAACAACATTAGACTATCACAGTTACACCTTAATGATGGTTTAGTTTGAATTTCGTGAAAATCGGACCAAAAATTATATATTGTGAAAAATTATGAAGGTAGTTTTTGTATTACATTTGATATTTTGTGAGGGTTCATGAATGTAATTAGATGTGATATTTTGTAAGGAAAGGATTCATTGAATGTCTCTGATATATTGTGAAAAATTATGAAGGTAGTTTTTGTATTACATTTGATATTTTGTGAGGGTTCATGAATGTAATTAGATGTGATATTTTGTAAGGATTAGTATTCCCTCCCGAAAGTAAATTTTGTATATATTTGATATTTTGTGAGGATTAAGGATTGACTCACCAGGTCAATAACGGGAAATGCGCAATTTAGTATTTAATCTGCGATTGTATATTCTTACCTCAGAGAGCAATCTGCGCTTTCTGCTTTACGTACAACCTATTGCTACATTAAGCCAAATGAAAAAAAAAAAGTTTTTTGTTTATTTTTGGGGCTTTTTGTGAAGATGTTGATCACCGTACTTTAAGAGTGTAAGACTACTACTTGTAGGTAGGGTATAGTCTAAATATAGATGATTAACTCGTTGGTCGTTGGTAGAGGTAAAGATAACATCGGTCCTTTAAATTGAAAGAAAAGACAAAATCTTGCCTTTTTAGTCATGCTGACCTGAAACTTTTTAGAGTGTAGAATATATTTTCCAATCTTGAGGATTTAGGCCTACATTTTACTATTCAATGACTACTGTGAGCTATGACAGTTCTCTCAATTGCAGCTTATAATGAGATCTGTACATATCAAGAGATTTAAGAGTGAAATAATGCGAATTTTAGCAAATTTTCACTTCCAGTTGCAGTAAGAGTTGTCATACGAACATTATGTTGCGAAAACTTAGCAGCTGTGAAGGCGTCTGTATTATACCACATTTGTTTGAATATCAGTTTGATAATATTGGGGATAAAACTTCGTAAAATTGTCGAATTTATCCGATTTTTGTCAAAATTATCCACTATTTTTGAGAGTGTAGTTATAGACATATATGAAATTTTATTTTTTTAATCGAGAGACCTGAGTGGAAAGATAGATTTTTCTTTTTTCATTTTTTTGAAACATTACTACCTAGCCTAATATATCGAATCATCATTCGTTTCATAAGTACTCATTTACAACCTGAAAAACAGCAGCTAACATTGCCTAAAATTGACGAAAAAATGAGAAAAAAAGACCCCAAAACACCTGTTTGCCGTATCTCGGCTAGGGTCAATTTCTGAGATCAGCGGTTTGGGCTATCAAGTAATCTCATGGGCCTGACCAAACCCTTTGAATATGAAGAGAATCGGCCGACCCATCACCTTCCCGATTTTGCACGATTTTGCATGGTTTTCTCGTGGACAAGCACTTAACCGTTCTGCCATCTAGCCACCCCTCTATAAATAAAAATCAAATCACATACTAATATATACATTGTAACACTATAACAAAGCTATATTGTATTTACAATTATTTGCATAAAACAATGAAAAATTTGTTTAGTCCCAAAAGCCCATCACAAAATATAACTTCTGAATTTTTATAATTTTTCTCTGAGATTTGATATTACACAGTATACTCGTTTGTGGCTTTTTACTTGATTTCATGAAAACACAATATAAATAAATAAATATACTGAGCGCCATGGAAAACGCATCACTTAGTTTTTCGTATAACAAAATGATCCTGTAAACATATCTTATTTATTTTGCTTCTTATTTGTGAACAATATTCAAATGGGAACACATCAATAACAACACATTTGTACACTTATGGATGTTTAATCTGAATCAACGGTACAAAGTCAGATGGGTCAAAACCAAAAGTACGACACAGATGTCAGTAGCGCATGTGTCCCCCACGTGCTCTTACGCATGCTGTGCAGCGACGTCGCATGGAATTTACCAATGTTTGAAAGAAGGCCTGGGGGGAAATTGTTCCATTCTTGGACAAGAGCAGCTTCTAAGGCAGCAATGGTGTTGCATATGTGGTTTCCGATACAGATTGCGCGTCCAATCTCATCCCAGACATGTTCTATCAGTGCCATGTCCAAGACATTGATGTTGTTAGCAGCCAGGTAGTCCATACTAAAACGGGCGGTATGCGGACGTGCATTATCCTGTAGGAAGGGCTGAAGTTGTGGGTGCGCTCGAAACATCGGAACAACAATTGGTTGCAAGACATCATCACGGTAGGCTAGAGGGTTAGGGTTAGGGTTATCGGGAGGTGAGGGTTCTTTACAGATCCCCCCACAGAAAGCACGGGCCGTGGGTCTAACGTTTCCTAACCCATACGGGAATCGAACCCATGACGGCACCCATTCGCCTCGCAGTTGCCGGTCCAGCGCTCTACCACTGAGCTATCGCACAACCATAAAATGATTGATTGAGAACTCAGCGATAAGGGCGCCTGTCGACAACTACTGATTTTATTTATGAAAAATTCGATCGAACTTAGCCCAGGCACTGGCCAGGTTAGGGTTATCGGGAGGTGAGGGTTCTTTACAGATCCCCCCACAGAAAGCACGGGCCGTGGGTCTAACGTTTCCTAACCCATACGGGAATCGAACCCATGACGGCACCCATTCGCCTCGCAGTTGCCGGTCCAGCGCTCTACCACTGAGCTATCGCACAACCATAAAATGATTGATTGAGAACTCAGCGATAAGGGCGCCTGTCGACAACTACTGATTTTATTTATGAAAAATTCGATCGAACTTAGCCCAGGCACTGGCCAGGTTAGGGTTATCGGGAGGTGAGGGTTCTTTACAGATCCCCCCACAGAAAGCACGGGCCGTGGGTCTAACGTTTCCTAACCCATACGGGAATCGAACCCATGACGGCACCCATTCGCCTCGCAGTTGCCGGTCCAGCGCTCTACCACTGAGCTAACGCACAACCATAAAATGATTGATTGAGAACTCAGCGATAAGGGCGCCTGTCGACAACTACTGATTTTATTTATGAAAAATTCGATCGAACTTAGCCCAGGCACTGGCCAGGTTAGGGTTATCGGGAGGTGAGGGTTCTTTACAGATCCCCCCCACAGAAAGCACGGGCCGTGGGTCTAACGTTTCCTAACCCATACGGGAATCGAACCCATGACGGCACCCATTCGCCTCGCAGTTGCCGGTCCAGCGCTCTACCACTGAGCTATCGCACAACCATAAAATGATTGATTGAGAACTCAGCGATAAGGGCGCCTGTCGACAACTACTGATTTTATTTATGAAAAATTCGATCGAACTTAGCCCAGGCACTGGCCAGGTTAGGGTTATCGGGAGGTGAGGGTTCTTTACAGATCCCCCCACAGAAAGCACGGGCCGTGGGTCTAACGTTTCCTAACCCATACGGGAATCGAACCCATGACGGCACCCATTCGCCTCGCAGTTGCCGGTCCAGCGCTCTACCACTGAGCTATCGCACAACCATAAAATGATTGATTGAGAACTCAGCGATAAGGGCGCCTGTCGACAACTACTGATTTTATTTATGAAAAATTCGATCGAACTTAGCCCAGGCACTGGCCAGGTTAGGGTTATCGGGAGGTGAGGGTTCTTTACAGATCCCCCCACAGAAAGCACGGGCCGTGGGTCTAACGTTTCCTAACCCATACGGGAATCGAACCCATGACGGCACCCATTCGCCTCGCAGTTGCCGGTCCAGCGCTCTACCACTGAGCTATCGCACAACCATAAAATGATTGATTTAGAACTCAGCGATAAGGGCGCCTGTCGACAACTACTGATTTTATTTATGAAAAATTCGATCGAACTTAGCCCAGGCACTGGCCAGGTTAGGGTCATCGGGAGGTGAGGGTTCTTTACAGATCCCCCCACAGAAAGCACGGGCCGTGGGTCTAACGTTTCCTAACCCATACGGGAATCGAACCCAAGACGGCACCCATTCGCCTCGCAGTTGCCGGTCCAGCGCTCTACCACTGAGCTATCGCACAACCATAAAATGATTGATTGAGAACTCAGCGATAAGGGCGCCTGTCGACAACTACTGATTTTATTTATGAAAAATTCGATCGAACTTAGCCCAGGCACTGGCCAGGTTAGGGTTATCGGGAGGTGAGGGTTCTTTACAGATCCCCCCACAGAAAGCACGGGCCGTGGGTCTAACGTTTCCTAACCCATACGGGAATCGAACCCATGACGGCACCCATTCGCCTCGCAGTTGCCGGTCCAGCGCTCTACCACTGAGCTATCGCACAACCATAAAATGATTGATTGAGAACTCAGCGATAAGGGCGCCTGTCGACAACTACTGATTTTATTTATGAAAAATTCGATCGAACTTAGCCCAGGCACTGGCCAGGTTAGGGTTATCGGGAGGTGAGGGTTCTTTACAGATCCCCCCACAGAAAGCACGGGCCGTGGGTCTAACGTTTCCTAACCCATACGGGAATCGAACCCATGACGGCACCCATTCGCCTCGCAGTTGCCGGTCCAGCGCTCTACCACTGAGCTATCGCACAACCATAAAATGATTGATTGAGAACTCAGCGATAAGGGCGCCTGTCGACAACTACTGATTTTATTTATGAAAAATTCGATCGAACTTAGCCCAGGCACTGGCCAGGTTAGGGTTATCGGGAGGTGAGGGTTCTTTACAGATCCCCCCACAGAAAGCACGGGCCGTGGGTCTAACGTTTCCTAACCCATACGGGAATCGAACCCACGACGGCACCCATTCGCCTCGCAGTTGCCGGTCCAGCGCTCTACCACTGAGCTATCGCACAACCATAAAATGATTGATTGAGAACTCAGCGATAAGGGCGCCTGTCGACAACTACTGATTTTATTTATGAAAAATTCGATCGAACTTAGCCCAGGCACTGGCCAGGTTAGGGTTATCGGGAGGTGAGGGTTCTTTACAGATCCCCCCCACAGAAAGCACGGGCCGTGGGTCTAACGTTTCCTAACCCATACGGGAATCGAACCCATGACGGCACCCATTCGCCTCGCAGTTGCCGGTCCAGCGCTCTACCACTGAGCTATCGCACAACCATAAAATGATTGATTGAGAACTCAGCGATAAGGGCGCCTGTCGACAACTACTGATTTTATTTATGAAAAATTCGATCGAACTTAGCCCAGGCACTGGCCAGGTTAGGGTTATCGGGAGGTGAGGGTTCTTTACAGATCACCCCACAGAAAGCACGGGCCGTGGGTCTAACGTTTCCTAACCCATACGGGAATCGAACCCATGACGGCACCCATTCGCCTCGCAGTTGCCGGTCCAGCGCTCTACCACTGAGCTATCGCACAACCATAAAATGATTGATTGAGAACTCAGCGATAAGGGCGCCTGTCGACAACTACTGATTTTATTTATGAAAAATTCGATCGAACTTAGCCCAGGCACTGGCCAGGTTAGGGTTATCGGGAGGTGAGGGTTCTTTACAGATCCCCCCACAGAAAGCACGGGCCGTGGGTCTAACGTTTCCTAACCCATACGGGAATCGAACCCATGACGGCACCCATTCGCCTCGCAGTTGCCGGTCCAGCGCTCTACCACTGAGCTATCGCACAACCATAAAATGATTGATTGAGAACTCAGCGATAAGGGCGCCTGTCGACAACTACTGATTTTATTTATGAAAAATTCGATCGAACTTAGCCCAGGCACTGGCCAGGTTAGGGTTATCGGGAGGTGAGGGTTCTTTACAGATCCCCCAACAGAAAGCACGGGCCGTGGGTCTAACGTTTCCTAACCCATACGGGAATCGAACCGATGACGGCACCCATTCGCCTCGCAGTTGCCGGTCCAGCGCTCTACCACTGAGCTATCGCACAACCATAAAATGATTGATTGAGAACTCATCGATAAGGGCGCCTGTCGACAACTACTGATTTTATTTATGAAAAATTCGATCGAACTTAGCCCAGACACTGGCCAGGTTAGGGTTATCGGGAGGTGAGGGTTCTTTACAGATCCCCCCACAGAAAGCACGGGCCGTGGGTCTAACGTTTCCTAACCCATACGGGAATCGAACCCATGACGGCACCCATTCGCCTCGCAGTTGCCGGTCCAGCGCTCTACCACTGAGCTATCGCACAACCATAAAATGATTGATTGAGAACTCAGCGATAAGGGCGCCTGTCGACAACTACTGATTTTATTTATGAAAAATTCGATCGAACTTAGCCCAGGCACTGGCCAGGTTAGGGTTATCGGGAGGTGAGGGTTCTTTACAGATCCCCCCACAGAAAGCACGGGCCGTGGGTCTAACGTTTCCTAACCCATACGGGAATCGAACCCATGACGGCACCCATTCGCCTCGCAGTTGCCGGTCCAGCGCTCTACCACTGAGCTATCGCACAACCATAAAATGATTGATTGAGAACTCAGCGATAAGGGCGCTTGTCGACAACTACTGATTTTATTTATGAAAAATTCGATCGAACTTAGCCCAGGCACTGGCCAGGTTAGGGTTATCGGGAGGTGAGGGTTCTTTACAGATCCCCCCACAGAAAGCACGGGCCGTGGGTCTAACGTTTCCTAACCCATACGGGAATCGAACCCATGACGGCACCCATTCGCCTCGCAGTTGCCGGTCCAGCGCTCTACCACTGAGCTATCGCACAACCATAAAATGATTGATTGAGAACTCAGCGATAAGGGCGCCTGTCGACAACTACTGATTTTATTTATGAAAAATTCCATCGAACTTAGCCCAGGCACTGGCCAGGTTAGGGTTATCGGGAGGTGAGGGTTCTTTACAGATCCCCCCACAGAAAGCACGGGCCGTGGGTCTAACGTTTCCTAACCCATACGGGAATCGAACCCATGACGGCACCCATTCGCCTCGCAGTTGCCGGTCCAGCGCTCTACCACTGAGCTATCGCACAACCATAAAATGATTGATTGAGAACTCAGCGATAAGGGCGCCTGTCGACAACTACTGATTTTATTTATGAAAAATTCGATCGAACTTAGCCCAGGCACTGGCCAGGTTAGGGTTATCGGGAGGTGAGGGTTCTTTACAGATCCCCCCACAGAAAGCACGGGCCGTGGGTCTAACGTTTCCTAACCCATACGGGAATCGAACCCATGACGGCACCCATTCGCCTCGCAGTTGCCGGTCCAGCGCTCTACCACTGAGCTATCGCACAACCATAAAATGATTGATTGAGAACTCAGCGATAAGGGCGCCTGTCGACAACTACTGATTTTATTTATGAAAAATTCGATCGAACTTAGCCCAGGCACTGGCCAGGTTAGGGTTATCGGGAGGTGAGGGTTCTTTACAGATCCCCCCACAGAAAGCACGGGCCGTGGGTCTAACGTTTCCTAACCCATACGGGAATCGAACCCATGACGGCACCCATTCGCCTCGCAGTTGCCGGTCCAGCGCTCTACCACTGAGCTATCGCACAACCATAAAATGATTGATTGAGAACTCAGCGATAAGGGCGCCTGTCGACAACTACTGATTTTATTTATGAAAAATTCGATCGAACTTAGCCCAGGCACTGGCCAGGTTAGGGTTATCGGGAGGTGAGGGTTCTTTACAGATCCCCCCACAGAAAGCACGGGCCGTGGGTCTAACGTTTCCTAACCCATACGGGAATCGAACCCATGACGGCACCCATTCGCCTCGCAGTTGCCGGTCCAGCGCTCTACCACTGAGCTATCGCACAACCATAAAATGATTGATTGAGAACTCAGCGATAAGGGCGGTTGTCGACAACTACTGATTTTATTTATGAAAAATTCGATCGAACTTAGCCCAGGCACTGGCCAGGTTAGGGTTATCGGGAGGTGAGGGTTCTTTACACATCCCCCCACAGAAAGCACGGGCCGTGGGTCTAACGTTTCCTAACCCATACGGGAATCGAACCCATGACGGCACCCATTCGCCTCGCAGTTGCCGGTCCAGCGCTCTACCACTGAGCTATCGCACAACCATAAAATGATTGATTGAGAACTCAGCGATAAGGGCGCCTGTCGACAACTACTGATTTTATTTATGAAAAATTCGAGAACTTAGCCCAGGCACTGGCCAGGTTAGGGTTATCGGGAGGTGAGGGTTCTTTACAGATCCCCCCCACAGAAAGCACGGGCCGTGGGTCTAACGTTTCCTAACCCATACGGGAATCGAACCCATGACGGCACCCATTCGCCTCGCAGTTGCCGGTCCAGCGCTCTACCACTGAGCTATCGCACAACCATAAAATGATTGATTGAGAACTCAGCGATAAGGGCGCCTGTCGACAACTACTGATTTTATTTATGAAAAATTCGATCGAACTTAGCCCAGGCACTGGCCAGGTTAGGGTTATCGGGAGGTGAGGGTTCTTTACAGATCCCCCCCACAGAAAGCACGGGCCGTGGGTCTAACGTTTCCTAACCCATACGGGAATCGAACCCATGACGGCACCCATTCGCCTCGCAGTTGCCGGTCCAGCGCTCTACCACTGAGCTATCGCACAACCATAAAATGATTGATTGAGAACTCAGCGATAAGGGCGCCTGTCGACAACTACTGATTTTATTTATGAAAAATTCGATCGAACTTAGCCCAGGCACTGGCCAGGTTAGGGTTATCGGGAGGTGAGGGTTCTTTACAGATCCCCCCCACAGAAAGCACGGGCCGTGGGTCTAACGTTTCCTAACCCATACGGGAATCGAACCCATGACGGCACCCATTCGCCTCGCAGTTGCCGGTCCAGCGCTCTACCACTGAGCTATCGCACAACCATAAAATGATTGATTGAGAACTCAGCGATAAGGGCGCCTGTCGACAACTACTGATTTTATTTATGAAAAATTCGATCGAACTTAGCCCAGGCACTGGCCAGGTTAGGGTTATCGGGAGGTGAGGGTTCTTTACAGATCCCCCCACAGAAAGCACGGGCCGTGGGTCTAACGTTTCCTAACCCATACGGGAATCGAAACCATGACGGCACCCATTCGCCTCGCAGTTGCCGGTCCAGCGCTCTACCACTGAGCTATCGCACAACCATAAAATGATTGATTGAGAACTCAGCGATAAGGGCGCCTGTCGACAACTACTGATTTTATTTATGAAAAATTCGATCGAACTTAGCCCAGGCACTGGCCAGGTTAGGGTTATCGGGAGGTGAGGGTTCTTTACAGATCCCCCCACAGAAAGCACGGGCCGTGGGTCTAACGTTTCCTAACCCATACGGGAATCGAACCCATGACGGCACCCATTCGCCTCGCAGTTGCCGGTCCAGCGCTCTACCACTGAGCTATCGCACAACCATAAAATGATTGATTGAGAACTCAGCGATAAGGGCGCCTGTCGACAACTACTGATTTTATTTATGAAAAATTCGATCGAACTTAGCCCAGGCACTGGCCAGGTTAGGGTTATCGGGAGGTGAGGGTTCTTTACAGATCCCCCCACAGAAAGCACGGGCCGTGGGTCTAACGTTTCCTAACCCATACGGGAATCGAACCCATGACGGCACCCATTCGCCTCGCAGTTGCCGGTCCAGCGCTCTACCACTGAGCTATCGCACAACCATAAAATGATTGATTGAGAACTCAGCGATAAGGGCGCCTGTCGACAACTACTGATTTTATTTATGAAAAATTCGATCGAACTTAGCCCAGGCACTGGCCAGGTTAGGGTTATCGGGAGGTGAGGGTTCTTTACAGATCCCCCCACAGAAAGCACGGGCCGTGGGTCTAACGTTTCCTAACCCATACGGGAATCGAACCCATGACGGCACCCATTCGCCTCGCAGTTGCCGGTCCAGCGCTCTACCACTGAGCTATCGCACAACCATAAAATGATTGATTGAGAACTCAGCGATAAGGGCGCCTGTCGACAACTACTGATTTTATTTATGAAAAATTCGATCGAACTTAGCCCAGGCACTGGCCAGGTTAGGGTTATCGGGAGGTGAGGGTTCTTTATAGATCCCCCCACAGAAAGCACGGGCCGTGGGTCTAACGTTTCCTAACCCATACGGGAATCGAACCCATGACGGCACCCATTCGCCTCGCAGTTGCCGGTCCAGCGCTCTACCACTGAGCTATCGCACAACCATAAAATGATTGATTGAGAACTCAGCGATAAGGGCGCCTGTCGACAACTACTGATTTTATTTATGAAAAATTCGATCGAACTTAGCCCAGGCACTGGCCAGGTTAGGGTTATCGGGAGGTGAGGGTTCTTTACAGATCCCCCCACAGAAAGCACGGGCCGTGGGTCTAACGTTTCCTAACCCATACGGGAATCGAACCCATGACGGCACCCATTCGCCTCGCAGTTGCCGGTCCAGCGCTCTACCACTGAGCTATAGCACAACCATAAAATGATTGATTGAGAACTCAGCGATAAGGGCGCCTGTCGACAACTACTGATTTTATTTATGAAAAATTCGATCGAACTTAGCCCAGGCACTGGCCAGGTTAGGGTTATCGGGAGGTGAGGGTTCTTTACAGATCCCCCCACAGAAAGCACGGGCCGTGGGTCTAACGTTTCCTAACCCATACGGGAATCGAACCCATGACGGCACCCATTCGCCTCGCAGTTGCCGGTCCAGCGCTCTACCACTGAGCTATCGCACAACCATAAAATGATTGATTGAGAACTCAGCGATAAGGGCGCCTGTCGACAACTACTGATTTTATTTATGAAAAATTCGATCGAACTTAGCCCAGGCACTGGCCAGGTTAGGGTTATCGGGAGGTGAGGGTTCTTTACAGATCCCCCCACAGAAAGCACGGGCCGTGGGTCTAACGTTTCCTAACCCATACGGGAATCGAACCCATGAAGGCACCCATTAGCCTCGCAGTTGCCGGTCCAGCGCTCTACCACTGAGCTATCGCACAACCATAAAATGATTGATTGAGAACTCAGCGATAAGGGCGCCTGTCGACAACTACTGATTTTATTTATGAAAAATTCGATCGAACTTAGCCCAGGCACTGGCCAGGTTAGGGTTATCGGGAGGTGAGGGTTCTTTACAGATCCCCCCACAGAAAGCACGGGCCGTGGGTCTAACGTTTCCTAACCCATACGGGAATCGAACCCATGACGGCACCCATTCGCCTCGCAGTTGCCGGTCCAGCGCTCTACCACTGAGCTATCGCACAACCATAAAATGATTGATTGAGAACTCAGCGATAAGGGCGCCTGTCGACAACTACTGATTTTATTTATGAAAAATTCGATCGAACTTAGCCCAGGCACTGGCCAGGTTAGGGTTATCGGGAGGTGAGGGTTCTTTACAGATCCCCCCACAGAAAGCACGGGCCGTGGGTCTAACGTTTCCTAACCCATACGGGAATCGAACCCATGACGGCACCCATTCGCCTCGCAGTTGCCGGTCCAGCGCTCTACCACTGAGCTATCGCACAACCATAAAATGATTGATTGAGAACTCAGCGATAAGGGCGCCTGTCGACAACTACTGATTTTATTTATGAAAAATTCGATCGAACTTAGCCCAGGCACTGGCCAGGTTAGGGTTATCGGGAGGTGAGGGTTCTTTACAGATCCCCCCACAGAAAGCACGGGCCGTGGGTCTAACGTTTCCTAACCCATACGGGAATCGAACCCATGACGGCACCCATTCGCCTCGCAGTTGCCGGTCCAGCACTCTACCACTGAGCTATCGCACAACCATAAAATGATTGATTGAGAACTCAGCGATAAGGGCGCCTGTCGACAACTACTGATTTTATTTATGAAAAATTCGATCGAACTTAGCCCAGGCACTGGCCAGGTTAGGGTTATCGGGAGGTGAGGGTTCTTTACAGATCCCCCCACAGAAAGCACGGGCCGTGGGTCTAACGTTTCCTAACCCATACGGGAATCGAACCCATGAAGGCACCCATTCGCCTCGCAGTTGCCGGTCCAGCGCTCTACCACTGAGCTATCGCACAACCATAAAATGATTGATTGAGAACTCAGCGATAAGGGCGCCTGTCGACAACTACTGATTTTATTTATGAAAAATTCGATCGAACTTAGCCCAGGCACTGGCCAGGTTAGGGTTATCGGGAGGTGAGGGTTCTTTACAGATCCCCCCACAGAAAGCACGGGCCGTGGGTCTAACGTTTCCTAACCCATACGGGAATCGAACCCATGACGGCACCCATTCGCCTCGCAGTTGCCGGTCTAGCGCTCTACCACTGAGCTATCGCACAACCATAAAATGATTGATTGAGAACTCAGCGATAAGGGCGCCTGTCGACAACTACTGATTTTATTTATGAAAAATTCGATCGAACTTAGCCCAGGCACTGGCCAGGTTAGGGTTATCGGGAGGTGAGGGTTCTTTACAGATCCCCCCACAGAAAGCACGGGCCGTGGGTCTAACGTTTCCTAACCCATACGGGAATCGAACCCATGACGGCACCCATGCGCCTCGCAGTTGCCGGTCCAGCGCTCTACCACTGAGCTATCGCACAACCATAAAATGATTGATTGAGAACTCAGCGATAAGGGCGCCTGTCGACAACTACTGATTTTATTTATGAAAAATTCGATCGAACTTAGCCCAGGCACTGGCCAGGTTAGGGTTATCGGGAGGTGAGGGTTCTTTACAGATCCCCCCACAGAAAGCACGGGCCGTGGGTCTAACGTTTCCTAACCCATACGGGAATCGAACCCATGACGGCACCCATTCGCCTCGCAGTTGCCGGTCCAGCGCTCTACCACTGAGCTATCGCACAACCATAAAATGATTGATTGAGAACTCAGCGATAAGGGCGCCTGTCGACAACTACTGATTTTATTTATGAAAAATTCGATCGAACTTAGCCCAGGCAATGGCCAGGTTAGGGTTATCGGGAGGTGAGGGTTCTTTACAGATCCCCCCACAGAAAGCACGGGCCGTGGGTCTAACGTTTCCTAACCCATACGGGAATCGAAACCATGACGGCACCCATTCGCCTCGCAGTTGCCGGTCCAGCGCTCTACCACTGAGCTATCGCACAACCATAAAATGATTGATTGAGAACTCAGCGATAAGGGCGCCTGTCGACAACTACTGATTTTATTTATGAAAAATTCGATCGAACTTAGCCCAGGCACTGGCCAGGTTAGGGTTATCGGGAGGTGAGGGTTCTTTACAGATCCCCCCACAGAAAGCACGGGCCGTGGGTCTAACGTTTCCTAACCCATACGGGAATCGAACCCATGACGGCACCCATTCGCCTCGCAGTTGCCGGTCCAGCGCTCTACCACTGAGCTATCGCACAACCATAAAATGATTGATTGAGAACTCAGCGATAAGGGCGCCTGTCGACAACTACTGATTTTATTTATGAAAAATTCGATCGAACTTAGCCCAGGCACTGGCCAGGTTAGGGTTATCGGGAGGTGAGGGTTCTTTACAGATCCCCCCACAGAAAGCACGGGCCGTGGGTCTAACGTTTCCTAACCCATACGGGAATCGAACCCATGACGGCACCCATTCGCCTCGCAGTTGCCGGTCCAGCGCTCTACCACTGAGCTATCGCACAACCATAAAATGATTGATTGAGAACTCAGCGATAAGGGCGCCTGTCGACAACTACTGATTTTATTTATGAAAAATTCGATCGAACTTAGCCCAGGCACTGGCCAGGTAAGGGTTATCGGGAGGTGAGGGTTCTTTACAGATCCCCCCACAGAAAGCACGGGCCGTGGGTCTAACGTTTCCTAACCCATACGGGAATCGAACCCATGACGGCACCCATTCGCCTCGCAGTTGCCGGTCCAGCGCTCTACCACTGAGCTATCGCACAACCATAAAATGATTGATTGAGAACTCAGCGATAAGGGCGCCTGTCGACAACTACTGATTTTATTTATGAAAAATTCGATCGAACTTCGCCCAGGCACTGGCCAGGTTAGGGTTATCGGGAGGTAAGGGTTCTTTACAGATCCCCCCACAGAAAGCACGGGCCGTGGGTCTAACGTTTCCTAACCCATACGGGAATCGAACCCATGACGGCACCCATTCGCCTCGCAGTTGCCGGTCCAGCGCTCTACCACTGAGCTATCGCACAACCATAAAATGATTGATTGAGAACTCAGCGATAAGGGCGCCTGTCGACAACTACTGATTTTATTTATGAAAAATTCCATCGAACTTAGCCCAGGCACTGGCCAGGTTAGGGTTATCGGGAGGTGAGGGTTCTTTACAGATCCCCCCACAGAAAGCACGGGCCGTGGGTCTAACGTTTCCTAACCCATACGGGAATCGAACCCATGACGGCACCCATTCGCCTCGCAGTTGCCGGTCCAGCGCTCTACCACTGAGCTATCGCACAACCATAAAATGATTGATTGAGAACTCAGCGATAAGGGCGCCTGTCGACAACTACTGATTTTATTTATGAAAAATTCGATCGAACTTAGCCCAGGCACTGGCCAGGTTAGGGTTATCGGGAGGTGAGGGTTCTTTACAGATCCCCCCACAGAAAGCACGGGCCGTGGGTCTAACGTTTCCTAACCCATACGGGAATCGAACCCATGACGGCACCCATTCGCCTCGCAGTTGCCGGTCCAGCGCTCTACCACTGAGCTATCGCACAACCATAAAATGATTGATTGAGAACTCAGCGATAAGGGCGCCTGTCGACAACTACTGATTTTATTTATGAAAAATTCGATCGAACTTAGCCCAGGCACTGGCCAGGTTAGGGTTATCGGGAGGTGAGGGTTCTTTACAGATCCCCCCACAGAAAGCACGGCCCGTGGGTCTAACGTTTCCTAACCCATACGGGAATCGAACCCATGACGGCACCCATTCGCCTCGCAGTTGCCGGTCCAGCGCTCTACCACTGAGCTATCGCACAACCATAAAATGATTGATTGAGAACTCAGCGATAAGGGCGCCTGTCGACAACTACTGATTTTATTTATGAAAAATTCGATCGAACTTAGCCCAGGCACTGGCCAGGTTAGGGTTATCGGGAGGTGAGGGTTCTTTACAGATCCCCCCACAGAAAGCACCGGCCGTGGGTCTAACGTTTCCTAACCCATACGGGAATCGAACCCATGACGGCACCCATTCGCCTCGCAGTTGCCGGTCCAGCGCTCTACCACTGAGCTATCGCACAACCATAAAATGATTGATTGAGAACTCAGCGATAAGGGCGCCTGTCGACAACTACTGATTTTATTTATGAAAAATTCGATCGAACTTAGCCCAGGCACTGGCCAGGTTAGGGTTATCGGGAGGTGAGGATTCTTTACAGATCCCCCCACAGAAAGCACGGGCCGTGGTTCTAACGTTTCCTAACCCATACGGGAATCGAACCCATGACGGCACCCATTCGCCTCGCAGTTGCCGGTCCAGCGCTCTACCACTGAGCTATCGCACAACCATAAAATGATTGATTGAGAACTCAGCGATAAGGGCGCTGTCGACAACTACTGATTTTATTTATGAAAAATTCGATCGAACTTAGCCCAGGCACTGGCCAGGTTAGGGTTATCGGGAGGTGAGGGTTCTTTACAGATCCCCCCACAGAAAGCACGGGCCGTGGGTCTAACGTTTCCTAACCCATACGGGAATCGAACCCATGACGGCACCCATTCGCCTCGCAGTTGCCGGTCCAGCGCTCTACCACTGAGCTATCGCACAACCATAAAATGATTGATTGAGAACTCAGCGATAAGGGCGCCTGTCGACAACTACTGATTTTATTTATGAAAAATTCGATCGAACTTAGCCCAGGCACTGGCCAGGTTAGGGTTATCGGGAGGTGAGGGTTCTTTACAGATCCCCCCACAGAAAGCACGGGCCGTGGGTCTAACGTTTCCTAACCCATACGGGAATCGAACCCATGACGGCACCCATTCGCCTCGCAGTTGCCGGTCCAGCGCTCTACCACTGAGCTATCGCACAACCATAAAATGATTGATTGAGAACTCAGCGATAAGGGCGCCTGTCGACAACTACTGATTTTATTTATGAAAAATTCGATCGAACTTAGCCCAGGCACTGGCCAGGTTAGGGTTATCGGGAGGTGAGGGTTCTTTACAGATCCCCCCACAGAAAGCACGGGCCGTGGGTCTAACGTTTCCTAACCCATACGGGAATCGAACCCATGACGGCACCCATTCGCCTCGCAGTTGCCGGTCCAGCGCTCTACCACTGAGCTATCGCACAACCATAAAATGATTGATTGAGAACTCAGCGATAAGGGCGCCTGTCGACAACTACTGATTTTATTTATGAAAAATTCGATCGAACTTAGCCCAGGCACTGGCCAGGTTAGGGTTATCGGGAGGTGAGGGTTCTTTACAGATCCCCCCACAGAAAGCACGGGCCGTGGGTCTAACGTTTCCTAACCCATACGGGAATCGAACCCATGACGGCACCCATTCGCCTCGCAGTTGCCGGTCCAGCGCTCTACCACTGAGCTATCGCACAACCATAAAATGATTGATTGAGAACTCAGCGATAAGGGCGCCTGTCGACAACTACTGATTTTATTTATGAAAAATTCGATCGAACTTAGCCCAGGCACTGGCCAGGTTAGGGTTATCGGGAGGTGAGGGTTCTTTACAGATCCCCCCACAGAAAGCACGGGCCGTGGGTCTAACGTTTCCTAACCCATACGGGAATCGAACCCATGACGGCACCCATTCGCCTCGCAGTTGCCGGTCCAGCGCTCTACCACTGAGCTATCGCACAACCATAAAATGATTGATTGAGAACTCAGCGATAAGGGCGCCTGTCGACAACTACTGATTTTATCTATGAAAAATTCGATCGAACTTAGCCCAGGCACTGGCCAGGTTAGGGTTATCGGGAGGTGAGGGTTCTTTACAGATCCCCCCACAGAAAGCACGGGCCGTGGGTCTAACGTTTCCTAACCCATACGGGAATCGAACCCATGACGGCACCCATTCGCCTCGCAGTTGCCGGTCCAGCGCTCTACCACTGAGCTATCGCACAACCATAAAATGATTGATTGAGAACTCAGCGATAAGGGCGCCTGTCGACAACTACTGATTTTATTTATGAAAAATTCGATCGAACTTAGCCCAGGCACTGGCCAGGTTAGGGTTATCGGGAGGTGAGGGTTCTTTACAGATCCCCCCACAGAAAGCACGGGCCGTGGGTCTAACGTTTCCTAACCCATACGGGAATCGAACCCATGACGGCACCCATTCGCCTCGCAGTTGCCGGTCCAGCGCTCTACCACTGAGCTATCGCACAACCATAAAATGATTGATTGAGAACTCAGCGATAAGGGCGCCTGTCGACAACTACTGATTTTATTTATGAAAAATTCGATCGAACTTAGCCCAGGCACTGGCCAGGTTAGGGTTATCGGGAGGTGAGGGTTCTTTACAGATCCCCCCACAGAAAGCACGGGCCGTGGGTCTAACGTTTCCTAACCCATACGGGAATCGAACCCATGACGGCACCCATTCGCCTCGCAGTTGCCGGTCCAGCGCTCTACCACTGAGCTATCGCACAACCATAAAATGATTGATTGAGAACTCAGCGATAAGGGCGCCTGTCGACAACTACTGATTTTATTTATGAAAATTTCGATCGAACTTAGCCCAGGCACTGGCCAGGTTAGGGTTATCGGGAGGTGAGGGTTCTTTACAGATCCCCCCACAGAAAGCACGGGCCGTGGGTCTAACGTTTCCTAACCCATACGGGAATCGAACCCATGACGGCACCCATTCGCCTCGCAGTTGCCGGTCCAGCGCTCTACCACTGAGCTAACGCACAACCATAAAATGATTGATTGAGAACTCAGCGATAAGGGCGCCTGTCGACAACTACTGATTTTATCTATGAAAAATTCGATCGAACTTAGCCCAGGCACTGGCCAGGTTAGGGTTATCGGGAGGTGAGGGTTCTTTACAGATCCCCCCACAGAAAGCACGGGCCGTGGGTCTAACGTTTCCTAACCCATACGGGAATCGAACCCATGACGGCACCCATTCGCCTCGCAGTTGCCGGTCCAGCGCTCTACCACTGAGCTATCGCACAACCATAAAATGATTGATTGAGAACTCAGCGATAAGGGCGCCTGTCGACAACTACTGATTTTATTTATGAAAAATTCGATCGAACTTAGCCCAGGCACTGGCCAGGTTAGGGTTATCGGGAGGTGAGGGTTCTTTACAGATCCCCCCACAGAAAGCACGGGCCGTGGGTCTAACGTTTCCTAACCCATACGGGAATCGAACCCATGACGGCACCCATTCGCCTCGCAGTTGCCGGTCCAGCGCTCTACCACTGAGCTATCGCACAACCATAAAATGATTGATTGAGAACTCAGCGATAAGGGCGCCTGTCGACAACTACTGATTTTATTTATGAAAAATTCGATCGAACTTAGCCCAGGCACTGGCCAGGTTAGGGTTATCGGGAGGTGAGGGTTCTTTACAGATCCCCCCACAGAAAGCACGGGCCGTGGGTCTAACGTTTCCTAACCCATACGGGAATCGAACCCATGACGGCACCCATTCGCCTCGCAGTTGCCGGTCCAGCGCTCTACCACTGAGCTATCGCACAACCATAAAATGATTGATTGAGAACTCAGCGATAAGGGCGCCTGTCGACAACTACTGATTTTATCTATGAAAAATTCGATCGAACTTAGCCCAGGCACTGGCCAGGTTAGGGTTATCGGGAGGTGAGGGTTCTTTACAGATCCCCCCACAGAAAGCACGGGCCGTGGGTCTAACGTTTCCTAACCCATACGGGAATCGAACCCATGACGGCACCCATTCGCCTCGCAGTTGCCGGTCCAGCGCTCTACCACTGAGCTATCGCACAACCATAAAATGATTGATTGAGAACTCAGCGATAAGGGCGCCTGTCGACAACTACTGATTTTATTTATGAAAAATTCGATCGAACTTAGCCCAGGCACTGGCCAGGTTAGGGTTATCGGGAGGTGAGGGTTCTTTACAGATCCCCCCACAGAAAGCACGGGCCGTGGGTCTAACGTTTCCTAACCCATACGGGAATCGAACCCATGACGGCACCCATTCGCCTCGCAGTTGCCGGTCCAGCGCTCTACCACTGAGCTATCGCACAACCATAAAATGATTGATTGAGAACTCAGCGATAAGGGCGCCTGTCGACAACTACTGATTTTATTTATGAAAAATTCGATCGAACTTAGCCCAGGCACTGGCCAGGTTAGGGTTATCGGGAGGTGAGGGTTCTTTACAGATCCCCCCACAGAAAGCACGGGCCGTGGGTCTAACGTTTCCTAACCCATACGGGAATCGAACCCATGACGGCACCCATTCGCCTCGCAGTTGCCGGTCCAGCGCTCTACCACTGAGCTATCGCACAACCATAAAATGATTGATTGAGAACTCAGCGATAAGGGCGCCTGTCGACAACTACTGATTTTATTTATGAAAATTTCGATCGAACTTAGCCCAGGCACTGGCCAGGTTAGGGTTATCGGGAGGTGAGGGTTCTTTACAGATCCCCCCACAGAAAGCACGGGCCGTGGGTCTAACGTTTCCTAACCCATACGGGAATCGAACCCATGACGGCACCCATTCGCCTCGCAGTTGCCGGTCCAGCGCTCTACCACTGAGCTAACGCACAACCATAAAATGATTGATTGAGAACTCAGCGATAAGGGCGCCTGTCGACAACTACTGATTTTATCTATGAAAAATTCGATCGAACTTAGCCCAGGCACTGGCCAGGTTAGGGTTATCGGGAGGTGAGGGTTCTTTACAGATCCCCCCACAGAAAGCACGGGCCGTGGGTCTAACGTTTCCTAACCCATACGGGAATCGAACCCATGACGGCACCCATTCGCCTCGCAGTTGCCGGTCCAGCGCTCTACCACTGAGCTATCGCACAACCATAAAATGATTGATTGAGAACTCAGCGATAAGGGCGCCTGTCGACAACTACTGATTTTATTTATGAAAAATTCGATCGAACTTAGCCCAGGCACTGGCCAGGTTAGGGTTATCGGGAGGTGAGGGTTCTTTACAGATCCCCCCACAGAAAGCACGGGCCGTGGGTCTAACGTTTCCTAACCCATACGGGAATCGAACCCATGACGGCACCCATTCGCCTCGCAGTTGCCGGTCCAGCGCTCTACCACTGAGCTATCGCACAACCATAAAATGATTGATTGAGAACTCAGCGATAAGGGCGCCTGTCGACAACTACTGATTTTATTTATGAAAAATTCGATCGAACTTAGCCCAGGCACTGGCCAGGTTAGGGTTATCGGGAGGTGAGGGTTCTTTACAGATCCCCCCACAGAAAGCACGGGCCGTGGGTCTAACGTTTCCTAACCCATACGGGAATCGAACCCATGACGGCACCCATTCGCCTCGCAGTTGCCGGTCCAGCGCTCTACCACTGAGCTAACGCACAACCATAAAATGATTGATTGAGAACTCAGCGATAAGGGCGCCTGTCGACAACTACTGATTTTATCTATGAAAAATTCGATCGAACTTAGCCCAGGCACTGGCCAGGTTAGGGTTATCGGGAGGTGAGGGTTCTTTACAGATCCCCCCACAGAAAGCACGGGCCGTGGGTCTAACGTTTCCTAACCCATACGGGAATCGAACCCATGACGGCACCCATTCGCCTCGCAGTTACCGGTCCATGGCTCTACCACTGAGCTATCGCACAACCATAAAATGATTGATTGAGAACTCAGCGATAAGGGCGCCTGTCGACAACTACTGATTTTATTTATGAAAAATTCGATCGAACTTAGCCCAGGCACTGGCCAGGTTAGGGTTATCGGGAGGTGAGGGTTCTTTACAGATCCCCCCACAGAAAGCACGGGCCGTGGGTCTAACGTTTCCTAACCCATACGGGAATCGAACCCATGACGGCACCCATTCGCCTCGCAGTTGCCGGTCCAGCGCTCTACCACTGAGCTATCGCACAACCATAAAATGATTGATTGAGAACTCAGCGATAAGGGCGCCTGTCGACAACTACTGATTTTATTTATGAAAAATTCGATCGAACTTAGCCCAGGCACTGGCCAGGTTAGGGTTATCGGGAGGTGAGGGTTCTTTACAGATCCCCCCACAGAAAGCACGGGCCGTGGGTCTAACGTTTCCTAACCCATACGGGAATCGAACCCATGACGGCACCCATTCGCCTCGCAGTTGCCGGTCCAGCGCTCTACCACTGAGCTATCGCACAACCATAAAATGATTGATTGAGAACTCAGCGATAAGGGCGCCTGTCGACAACTACTGATTTTATTTATGAAAAATTCGATCGAACTTAGCCCAGGCACTGGCCAGGTTAGGGTTATCGGGAGGTGAGGGTTCTTTACAGATCCCCCCCACAGAAAGCACGGGCCGTGGGTCTAACGTTTCCTAACCCATACGGGAATCGAACCCATGACGGCACCCATTCGCCTCGCAGTTGCCGGTCCAGCGCTCTACCACTGAGCTATCGCACAACCATAAAATGATTGATTGAGAACTCAGCGATAAGGGCGCCTGTCGACAACTACTGATTTTATTTATGAAAAATTCGATCGAACTTAGCCCAGGCACTGGCCAGGTTAGGGTTATCGGGAGGTGAGGGTTCTTTACAGATCCCCCCACAGAAAGCACGGGCCGTGGGTCTAACGTTTCCTAACCCATACGGGAATCGAACCCATGACGGCACCCATTCGCCTCGCAGTTGCCGGTCCAGCGCTCTACCACTGAGCTATCGCACAACCATAAAATGATTGATTGAGAACTCAGCGATAAGGGCGCCTGTCGACAACTACTGATTTTATTTATGAAAAATTCGATCGAACTTAGCCCAGGCACTGGCCAGGTTAGGGTTATCGGGAGGTGAGGGTTCTTTACAGATCCCCCCACAGAAAGCACGGGCCGTGGGTCTAACGTTTCCTAACCCATACGGGAATCGAACCCATGACGGCACCCATTCGCCTCGCAGTTGCCGGTCCAGCGCTCTACCACTGAGCTATCGCACAACCATAAAATGATTGATTGAGAACTCAGCGATAAGGGCGCCTGTCGACAACTACTGATTTTATTTATGAAAAATTCGATCGAACTTAGCCCAGGCACTGGCCAGGTTAGGGTTATCGGGAGGTGAGGGTTCTTTACAGATCCCCCCACAAAAAGCACGGGCCGTGGGTCTAACGTTTCCTAACCCATACGGGAATCGAACCCATGACGGCACCCATTCGCCTCGCAGTTGCCGGTCCAGCGCTCTAGCACTGAGCTATCGCACAACCATAAAATGATTGATTGAGAACTCAGCGATAAGGGCGCCTGTCGACAACTACTGATTTTATTTATGAAAAATTCGATCGAACTTAGCCCAGGCACTGGCCAGGTTAGGGTTATCGGGAGGTGAGGGTTCTTTACACATCCCCCCACAGAAAGCACGGGCCGTGGGTCTAACGTTTCCTAACCCATACGGGAATCGAACCCACGACGGCACCCATTCGCCTCGCAGTTGCCGGTCCAGCGCTCTACCACTGAGCTATCGCACAACCATAAAATGATTGATTGAGAACTCAGCGATAAGGGCGCCTGTCGACAACTACTGATTTTATTTATGAAAAATTCGATCGAACTTAGCCCAGGCACTGGCCAGGTTAGGGTTATCGGGAGGTGAGGGTTCTTTACAGATCCCCCCACAGAAAGCACGGGCCGTGGGTCTAACGTTTCCTAACCCATACGGGAATCGAACCCATGACGGCACCCATTCGCCTCGCAGTTGCCGGTCCAGCGCTCTACCACTGAGCTATCGCACAACCATAAAATGATTGATTGAGAACTCAGCGATAAGGGCGCCTGTCGACAACTACTGATTTTATTTATGAAAAATTCGATCGAACTTAGCCCAGGCACTGGCCAGGTTAGGGTTATCGGGAGGTGAGGGTTCTTTACAGATCCCCCCACAGAAAGCACGGGCCGTGGGTCTAACGTTTCCTAACCCATACGGGAATCGAACCCATGACGGCACCCATTCGCCTCGCAGTTGCCGGTCCAGCGCTCTACCACTGAGCTATCGCACAACCATAAAATGATTGATTGAGAACTCAGCGATAAGGGCGCCTGTCGACAACTACTGATTTTATTTATGAAAAATTCGATCGAACTTAGCCCAGGCACTGGCCAGGTTAGGGTTATCGGGAGGTGAGGGTTCTTTACAGATCCCCCCACAGAAAGCACGGGCCGTGGGTCTAACGTTTCCTAACCCATACGGGAATCGAACCCATGACGGCACCCATTCGCCTCGCAGTTGCCGGTCCAGCGCTCTACCACTGAGCTATCGCACAACCATAAAATGATTGATTGAGAACTCAGCGATAAGGGCGCCTGTCGACAACTACTGATTTTATTTATGAAAAATTCGATCGAACTTAGCCCAGGCACTGGCCAGGTTAGGGTTATCGGGAGGTGAGGGTTCTTTACAGATCCCCCAACAGAAAGCACGGGCCGTGGGTCTAACGTTTCCTAACCCATACGGGAATCGAACCCATGACGGCACCCATTCGCCTCGCAGTTGCCGGTCCAGCGCTCTACCACTGAGCTATCGCACAACCATAAAATGATTGATTGAGAACTCAGCGATAAGGGCGCCTGTCGACAACTACTGATTTTATTTATGAAAAATTCGATCGAACTTAGCCCAGGCACTGGCCAGGTTAGGGTTATCGGGAGGTGAGGGTTCTTTACACATCCCCCCACAGAAAGCACGGGCCGTGGGTCTAACGTTTCCTAACCCATACGGGAATCGAACCCACGACGGCACCCATTCGCCTCGCAGTTGCCGGTCCAGCGCTCTACCACTGAGCTATCGCACAACCATAAAATGATTGATTGAGAACTCAGCGATAAGGGCGCCTGTCGACAACTACTGATTTTATTTATGAAAAATTCGATCGAACTTAGCCCAGGCACTGGCCAGGTTAGGGTTATCGGGAGGTGAGGGTTCTTTACAGATCCCCCCACAGAAAGCACGGGCCGTGGGTCTAACGTTTCCTAACCCATACGGGAATCGAACCCATGACGGCACCCATTCGCCTCGCAGTTGCCGGTCCAGCGCTCTACCACTGAGCTATCGCACAACCATAAAATGATTGATTGAGAACTCAGCGATAAGGGCGCCTGTCGACAACTACTGATTTTATTTATGAAAAATTCGATCGAACTTAGCCCAGGCACTGGCCAGGTTAGGGTTATCGGGAGGTGAGGGTTCTTTACAGATCCCCCCACAGAAAGCACGGGCCGTGGGTCTAACGTTTCCTAACCCATACGGGAATCGAACCCATGACGGCACCCATTCGCCTCGCAGTTGCCGGTCCAGCGCTCTACCACTGAGCTATCGCACAACCATAAAATGATTGATTGAGAACTCAGCGATAAGGGCGCCTGTCGACAACTACTGATTTTATTTATGAAAAATTCGATCGAACTTAGCCCAGGCACTGGCCAGGTTAGGGTTATCGGGAGGTGAGGGTTCTTTACAGATCCCCCCACAGAAAGCACGGGCCGTGGGTCTAACGTTTCCTAACCCATACGGGAATCGAACCCATGACGGCACCCATTCGCCTCGCAGTTGCCGGTCCAGCGCTCTACCACTGAGCTATCGCACAACCATAAAATGATTGATTGAGAACTCAGCGATAAGGGCGCCTGTCGACAACTACTGATTTTATTTATGAAAAATTCGATCGAACTTAGCCCAGGCACTGGCCAGGTTAGGGTTATCGGGAGGTGAGGGTTCTTTACAGATCCCCCAACAGAAAGCACGGGCCGTGGGTCTAACGTTTCCTAACCCATACGGGAATCGAACCCATGACGGCACCCATTCGCCTCGCAGTTGCCGGTCCAGCGCTCTACCACTGAGCTATCGCACAACCATAAAATGATTGATTGAGAACTCATCGATAAGGGCGCCTGTCGACAACTACTGATTTTATTTATGAAAAATTCGATCGAACTTAGCCCAGGCACTGGCCAGGTTAGGGTTATCGGGAGGTGAGGGTTCTTTACAGATCCCCCCACAGAAAGCACGGGCCGTGGGTCTAACGTTTCCTAACCCATACGGGAATCGAACCCATGACGGCACCCATTCGCCTCGCAGTTGCCGGTCCAGCGCTCTACCACTGAGCTATCGCACAACCATAAAATGATTGATTGAGAACTCAGTGATAAGGGCGCCTGTCGACAACTACTGATTTTATTTATGAAAAATTCGATCGAACTTAGCCCAGGCACTGGCCAGGTTAGGGTTATCGGGAGGTGAGGGTTCTTTACAGATCCCCCCACAGAAAGCACGGGCCGTGGGTCTAACGTTTCCTAACCCATACGGGAATCGAACCCATGACGGCACCCATTCGCCTCGCAGTTGCCGGTCCAGCGCTCTACCACTGAGCTATCGCACAACCATAAAATGATTGATTGAGAACTCAGCGATAAGGGCGCCTGTCGACAACTACTGATTTTATTTATGAAAAATTCGATCGAACTTAGCCCAGGCACTGGCCAGGTTAGGGTTATCGGGAGGTGAGGGTTCTTTACAGATCCCCCCACAGAAAGCACGGGCCGTGGGTCTAACGTTTCCTAACCCATACGGGAATCGAACCCATGACGGCACCCATTCGCCTCGCAGTTGCCGGTCCAGCGCTCTACCACTGAGCTATCGCACAACCATAAAATGATTGATTGAGAACTCAGCGATAAGGGCGCCTGTCGACAACTACTGATTTTATTTATGAAAAATTCGATCGAACTTAGCCCAGGCACTGGCCAGGTTAGGGTTATCGGGAGGTGAGGGTTCTTTACAGATCCCCCCACAGAAAGCACGGGCCGTGGGTCTAACGTTTCCTAACCCATACGGGAATCGAACCCATGACGGCACCCATTCGCCTCGCAGTTGCCGGTCCAGCGCTCTACCACTGAGCTATCGCACAACCATAAAATGATTGATTGAGAACTCAGCGATAAGGGCGCCTGTCGACAACTACTGATTTTATTTATGAAAAATTCGATCGAACTTAGCCCAGGCACTGGCCAGGTTAGGGTTATCGGGAGGTGAGGGTTCTTTACAGATCCCCCCACAGAAAGCACGGGCCGTGGGTCTAACGTTTCCTAACCCATACGGGAATCGAACCCATGACGGCACCCATTCGCCTCGCAGTTGCCGGTCCAGCGCTCTACCACTGAGCTATCGCACAACCATAAAATGATTGATTGAGAACTCAGCGATAAGGGCGCCTGTCGACAACTACTGATTTTATTTATGAAAAATTCGATCGAACTTAGCCCAGGCACTGGCCAGGTTAGGGTTATCGGGAGGTGAGGGTTCTTTACAGATCCCCCCACAGAAAGCACGGGCCGTGGGTCTAACGTTTCCTAACCCATACGGGAATCGAACCCATGACGGCACCCATTCGCCTCGCAGTTGCCGGTCCAGCGCTCTACCACTGAGCTATCGCACAACCATAAAATGATTGATTGAGAACTCAGCGATAAGGGCGCCTGTCGACAACTACTGATTTTATTTATGAAAAATTCGATCGAACTTAGCCCAGGCACTGGCCAGGTTAGGGTTATCGGGAGGTGAGGGTTCTTTACAGATCCCCCCACAGAAAGCACGGGCCGTGGGTCTAACGTTTCCTAACCCATACGGGAATCGAACCCACGACGGCACCCATTCGCCTCGCAGTTGCCGGTCCAGCGCTCTACCACTGAGCTATCGCACAACCATAAAATGATTGATTGAGAACTCAGCGATAAGGGCGCCTGTCGACAACTACTGATTTTATTTATGAAAAATTCGATCGAACTTAGCCCAGGCACTGGCCAGGTTAGGGTTATCGGGAGGTGAGGGTTCTTTACAGATCCCCCCACAGAAAGCACGGGCCGTGGGTCTAACGTTTCCTAACCCATACGGGAATCGAACCCACGACGGCACCCATTCGCCTCGCAGTTGCCGGTCCAGCGCTCTACCACTGAGCTATCGCACAACCATAAAATGATTGATTGAGAACTCAGCGATAAGGGCGCCTGTCGACAACTACTGATTTTATTTATGAAAAATTCGATCGAACTTAGCCCAGGCACTGGCCAGGTTAGGGTTATCGGGAGGTGAGGGTTCTTTACAGATCCCCCCACAGAAAGCACGGGCCGTGGGTCTAACGTTTCCTAACCCATACGGGAATCGAACCCATGACAGCACCCATTCGCCTCGCAGTTGCCGGTCCAGCGCTCTACCACTGAGCTATCGCACAACCATAAAATGATTGATTGAGAACTCAGCGATAAGGGCGCCTGTCGACAACTACTGATTTTATTTATGAAAAATTCGATCGAACTTAGCCCAGGCACTGGCCAGGTTAGGGTTATCGGGAGGTGAGGGTTCTTTACAGATCCCCCCACAGAAAGCACGGGCCGTGGGTCTAACGTTTCCTAACCCATACGGGAATCGAACCCATGACGGCACCCATTCGCCTCGCAGTTGCCGGTCCAGCGCTCTACCACTGAGCTATCGCACAACCATAAAATGATTGATTGAGAACTCAGCGATAAGGGCGCCTGTCGACAACTACTGATTTTATTTATGAAAAATTCGATCGAACTTAGCCCAGGCACTGGCCAGGTTAGGGTTATCGGGAGGTGAGGGTTCTTTACAGATCCCCCCACAGAAAGCACGGGCCGTGGGTCTAACGTTTCCTAACCCATACGGGAATCGAGCCCATGACGGCACCCATTCGCCTCGCAGTTGCCGGTCCAGCGCTCTACCACTGAGCTATCGCACAACCATAAAATGATTGATTGAGAACTCAGCGATAAGGGCGCCTGTCGACAACTACTGATTTTATTTATGAAAAATTCGATCGAACTTAGCCCAGGCACTGGCCAGGTTAGGGTTATCGGCAGGTGAGGGTTCTTTACAGATCCCCCAACAGAAAGCACGGGCCGTGGGTCTAACGTTTCCTAACCCATACGGGAATCGAACCGATGACGGCACCCATTCGCCTCGCAGTTGCCGGTCCAGCGCTCTACCACTGAGCTATCGCACAACCATAAAATGATTGATTGAGAACTCATCGATAAGGGCGCCTGTCGACAACTACTGATTTTATTTATGAAAAATTCGATCGAACTTAGCCCAGGCACTGGCCAGGTTAGGGTTATCGGGAGGTGAGGGTTCTTTACAGATCCCCCCACAGAAAGCACGGGCCGTGGGTCTAACGTTTCCTAACCCATACGGGAATCGAACCCATGACGGCACCCATTCGCCTCGCAGTTGCCGGTCCAGCGCTCTACCACTGAGCTATCGCACAACCATAAAATGATTGATTGAGAACTCAGCGATAAGGGCGCCTGTCGACAACTACTGATTTTATTTATGAAAAATTCGATCGAACTTAGCCCAGGCACTGGCCAGGTTAGAGTTATCGGGAGGTGAGGGTTCTTTACAGATCCCCCCACAGAAAGCACGGGCCGTGGGTCTAACGTTTCCTAACCCATACGGGAATCGAACCCATGACGGCACCCATTCGCCTCGCAGTTGCCGGTCCTGCGCTCTACCACTGAGCTATCGCACAACCATAAAATGATTGATTGAGAACTCAGCGATAAGGGCGCCTGTCGACAACTACTGATTTTATTTATGAAAAATTCGATCGAACTTAGCCCAGGCACTGGCCAGGTTAGGGTTATCGGGAGGTGAGGGTTCTTTACAGATCCCCCCACAGAAAGCACGGGCCGTGGGTCTAACGTTTCCTAACCCATACGGGAATCGAACCCATGACGGCACCCATTCGCCTCGCAGTTGCCGGTCCAGCGCTCTACCACTGAGCTATCGCACAACCATAAAATGATTGATTGAGAACTCAGCGATAAGGGCGCCTGTCGACAACTACTGATTTTATTTATGAAAAATTCGATCGAACTTAGCCCAGGCACTGGCCAGGTTAGGGTTATCGGGAGGTGAGGGTTCTTTACAGATCCCCCCACAGAAAGCACGGGCCGTGGGTCTAACGTTTCCTAACCCATACGGGAATCGAACCCATGACGGCACCCATTCGCCTCGCAGTTGCCGGTCCAGCGCTCTACCACTGAGCTATCGCACAACCATAAAATGATTGATTGAGAACTCAGCGATAAGGGCGCCTGTCGACAACTACTGATTTTATTTATGAAAAATTCGATCGAACTTAGCCCAGGCACTGGCCAGGTTAGGGTTATCGGGAGGTGAGGGTTCTTTACAGATCCCCCCACAGAAAGCACGGGCCGTGGGTCTAACGTTTCCTAACCCATACGGGAATCGAACCCATGACGGCACCCATTCGCCTCGCAGTTGCCGGTCCAGCGCTCTACCACTGAGCTATCGCACAACCATAAAATGATTGATTGAGAACTCAGCGATAAGGGCGCCTGTCGACAACTACTGATTTTATTTATGAAAAATTCGATCGAACTTAGCCCAGGCACTGGCCAGGTTAGGGTTATCGGGAGGTGAGGGTTCTTTACAGATCCCCCCACAGAAAGCACGGGCCGTGGGTCTGACGTTTCCTAACCCATACGGGAATCGAACCCATGACGGCACCCATTCGCCTCGCAGTTGCCGGTCCAGCGCTCTACCACTGAGCTATCGCACAACCATAAAATGATTGATTGAGAACTCAGCGATAAGGGCGCCTGTCGACAACTACTGATTTTATTTATGAAAAATTCGATCGAACTTAGCCCAGGCACTGGCCAGGTTAGGGTTATCGGGAGGTGAGGGTTCTTTACAGATCCCCACCACAGAAAGCACGGGCCGTGGGTCTAACGTTTCCTAACCCATACGGGAATCGAACCCATGACGGCACCCATTCGCCTCGCAGTTGCCGGTCCAGCGCTCTACCACTGAGCTATCGCACAACCATAAAATGATTGATTGAGAACTCAGCGATAAGGGCGCCTGTCGACAACTACTGATTTTATTTATGAAAAATTCGATCGAACTTAGCCCAGGCACTGGCCAGGTTAGGGTTATCGGGAGGTGAGGGTTCTTTACAGATCCCCCCACAGAAAGCACGGGCCGTGGGTCTAACGTTTCCTAACCCATACGGGAATCGAACCCATGACGGCACCCATTCGCCTCGCAGTTGCCGGTCCAGCGCTCTACCACTGAGCTATCGCACAACCATAAAATGATTGATTGAGAACTCAGCGATAAGGGCGCCTGTCGACAACTACTGATTTTATTTATGAAAAATTCGATCGAACTTAGCCCAGGCACTGGCCAGGTTAGGGTTATCGGGAGGTGAGGGTTCTTTACAGATCCCCCCACAGAAAGCACGGGCCGTGGGTCTAACGTTTCCTAACCCATACGGGAATCGAACCCATGACGGCACCCATTCGCCTCGCAGTTGCCGGTCCAGCGCTCTACCACTGAGCTATCGCACAACCATAAAATGATTGATTGAGAACTCAGCGATAAGGGCGCCTGTCGACAACTACTGATTTTATTTATGAAAAATTCGATCGAACTTAGCCCAGGCACTGGCCAGGTTAGGGTTATCGGGAGGTGAGGGTTCTTTACAGATCCCCCCACAGAAAGCACGGGCCGTGGGTCTAACGTTTCCTAACCCATACGGGAATCGAACCCATGACGGCACCCATTCGCCTCGCAGTTGCCGGTCCAGCGCTCTACCACTGAGCTATCGCACAACCATAAAATGATTGATTGAGAACTCAGCGATAAGGGCGCCTGTCGACAACTACTGATTTTATTTATGAAAAATTCGATCGAACTTAGCCCAGGCACTGGCCAGGTTAGGGTTATCGGTAGGTGAGGGTTCTTTACAGATCCCCCCCACAGAAAGCACGGGCCGTGGGTCTAACGTTTCCTAACCCATACGGGAATCGAACCCATGACGGCACCCATTCGCCTCGCAGTTGCCGGTCCAGCGCTCTACCACTGAGCTATCGCACAACCATAAAATGATTGATTGAGAACTCAGCGATAAGGGCGCCTGTCGACAACTACTGATTTTATTTATGAAAAATTCGATCGAACTTAGCCCAGGCACTGGCCAGGTTAGGGTTATCGGGAGGTGAGGGTTCTTTACAGATCCCCCCACAGAAAGCACGGGCCGTGGGTCTAACGTTTCCTAACCCATACGGGAATCGAACCCATGACGGCACCCTTTCGCCTCGCAGTTGCCGGTCCAGCGCTCTACCACTGAGCTATCGCACAACCATAAAATGATTGATTGAGAACTCAGCGATAAGGGCGGTTGTCGACAACTACTGATTTTATTTATGAAAAATTCGATCGAACTTAGCCCAGGCACTGGCCAGGTTAGGGTTATCGGGAGGTGAGGGTTCTTTACACATCCCCCCACAGAAAGCACGGGCCGTGGGTCTAACGTTTCCTAACCCATACGGGAATCGAACCCATGACGGCACCCATTCGCCTCGCAGTTGCCGGTCCAGCGCTCTACCACTGAGCTATCGCACAACCATAAAATGATTGATTGAGAACTCAGCGATAAGGGCGCCTGTCGACAACTACTGATTTTATTTATGAAAAATTCGATCGAACTTAGCCCAGGCACTGGCCAGGTTAGGGTTATCGGGAGGTGAGGGTTCTTTACAGATCCCCCCACAGAAAGCACGGGCCGTGGGTCTAACCTTTCCTAACCCATACGGGAATCGAACCCATGACGGCACCCATTCGCCTCGCAGTTGCCGGTCCAGCGCTCTACCACTGAGCTATCGCACAACCATAAAATGATTGATTGAGAACTCAGCGATAAGGGCGCCTGTCGACAACTACTGATTTTATTTATGAAAAATTCGATCGAACTTAGCCCAGGCACTGGCCAGGTTAGGGTTATCGGGAGGTGAGGGTTCTTTACAGATCCCCCCACAGAAAGCACGGGCCGTGGGTCTAACGTTTCCTAACCCATACGGGAATCGAACCCATGACGGCACCCTTTCGCCTCGCAGTTGCCGGTCCAGCGCTCTACCACTGAGCTATCGCACAACCATAAAATGATTGATTGAGAACTCAGCGATAAGGGCGGTTGTCGACAACTACTGATTTTATTTATGAAAAATTCGATCGAACTTAGCCCAGGCACTGGCCAGGTTAGGGTTATCGGGAGGTGAGGGTTCTTTACACATCCCCCCACAGAAAGCACGGGCCGTGGGTCTAACGTTTCCTAACCCATACGGGAATCGAACCCATGACGGCACCCATTCGCCTCGCAGTTGCCGGTCCAGCGCTCTACCACTGAGCTATCGCACAACCATAAAATGATTGATTGAGAACTCAGCGATAAGGGCGCCTGTCGACAACTACTGATTTTATTTATGAAAAATTCGATCGAACTTAGCCCAGGCACTGGCCAGGTTAGGGTTATCGGGAGGTGAGGGTTCTTTACAGATCCCCCCACAGAAAGCACGGGCCGTGGGTCTAACGTTTCCTAACCCATACGGGAATCGAACCCATGACGGCACCCATTCGCCTCGCAGTTGCCGGTCCAGCGCTCTACCACTGAGCTATCGCACAACCATAAAATGATTGATTGAGAACTCAGCGATAAGGGCGCCTGTCGACAACTACTGATTTTATTTATGAAAAATTCGATCGAACTTAGCCCAGGCACTGGCCAGGTTAGGGTTATCGGGAGGTGAGGGTTCTTTACAGATCCCCCCACAGAAAGCACGGGCCGTGAGTCTAACGTTTCCTAACCCATACGGGAATCGAACCCATGACGGCACCCATTCGCCTCGCAGTTGCCGGTCCAGCGCTCTACCACTGAGCTATCGCACAACCATAAAATGATTGATTGAGAACTCAGCGATAAGGGCGCCTGTCGACAACTACTGATTTTATTTATGAAAAATTCGATCGAACTTAGCCCAGGCACTGGCCAGATTAGGGTTATCGGGAGGTGAGGGTTCTTTACAGATCCCCCCACAGAAAGCACGGGCCGTGGGTCTAACGTTTCCTAACCCATACGGGAATCGAACCCATGACGGCACCCATTCGCCTCGCAGTTGCCGGTCCAGCGCTCTACCACTGAGCTATCGCACAACCATAAAATGATTGATTGAGAACTCAGCGATAAGGGCGCCTGTCGACAACTACTGATTTTATTTATGAAAAATTCGATCGAACTTAGCCCAGGCACTGGCCAGGTTAGGGTTATCGGGAGGTGAGGGTTCTTTACAGATCCCCCCACAGAAAGCACGGGCCGTGGGTCTAACGTTTCCTAACCCATACGGGAATCGAACCCATGACGGCACCCATTCGCCTCGCAGTTGCCGGTCCAGCGCTCTACCACTGAGCTATCGCACAACCATAAAATGATTGATTGAGAACTCAGCGATAAGGGCGCCTGTCGACAACTACTGATTTTATTTATGAAAAATTCGATCGAACTTAGCCCAGGCACTGGCCAGGTTAGGGTTATCGGGAGGTGAGGGTTCTTTACAGATCCCCCCACAGAAAGCACGGGCCGTGGGTCTAACGTTTCCTAACCCATACGGGAATCGAACCCATGACGGCACCCATTCGCCTCGCAGTTGCCGGTCCAGCGCTCTACCACTGAGCTATCGCACAACCATAAAATGATTGATTGAGAACTCAGCGATAAGGGCGCCTGTCGACAACTACTGATTTTATTTATGAAAAATTCGATCGAACTTAGCCCAGGCACTGGCCAGGTTAGGGTTATCGGGAGGTGAGGGTTCTTTACAGATCCCCCCACAGAAAGCACGGGCCGTGGGTCTAACGTTTCCTAACCCATACGGGAATCGAACCCATGACGGCACCCATTCGCCTCGCAGTTGCCGGTCCAGCGCTCTACCACTGAGCTATCGCACAACCATAAAATGATTGATTGAGAACTCAGCGATAAGGGCGCCTGTCGACAACTACTGATTTTATTTATGAAAAATTCGATCGAACTTAGCCCAGGCACTGGCCAGGTTAGGGTTATCGGGAGGTGAGGGTTCTTTACAGATCCCCCCACAGAAAGCACGGGCCGTGGGTCTAACGTTTCCTAACCCATACGGGAATCGAACCCATGACGGCACCCATTCGCCTCGCAGTTGCCGGTCCAGCGCTCTACCACTGAGCTATCGCACAACCATAAAATGATTGATTGAGAACTCAGCGATAAGGGCGCCTGTCGACAACTACTGATTTTATTTATGAAAAATTCGATCGAACTTAGCCCAGGCACTGGCCAGGTTAGGGTTATCGGGAGGTGAGGGTTCTTTACAGATCCCCCCACAGAAAGCACGGGCCGTGGGTCTAACGTTTCCTAACCCATACGGGAATCGAACCCATGACGGCACCCATTCGCCTCGCAGTTGCCGGTCCAGCGCTCTACCACTGAGCTATCGCACAACCATAAAATGATTGATTGAGAACTCAGCGATAAGGGCGCCTGTCGACAACTACTGATTTTATTTATGAAAAATTCGATCGAACTTAGCCCAGGCACTGGCCAGGTTAGGGTTATCGGGAGGTGAGGGTTCTTTACAGATCCCCCAACAGAAAGCACGGGCCGTGGGTCTAACGTTTCCTAACCCATACGGGAATCGAACCGATGACGGCACCCATTCGCCTCGCAGTTGCCGGTCCAGCGCTCTACCACTGAGCTATCGCACAACCATAAAATGATTGATTGAGAACTCAGCGATAAGGGCGCCTGTCGACAACTACTGATTTTATTTATGAAAAATTCGATCGAACTTAGCCCAGGCACTGGCCAGGTTAGGGTTATCGGGAGGTGAGGGTTCTTTACAGATCCCCCCACAGAAAGCACGGGCCGTGGGTCTAACGTTTCCTAACCCATACGGGAATCGAACCCATGACGGCACCCATTCGCCTCGCAGTTGCCGGTCCAGCGCTCTACCACTGAGCTATCGCACAACCATAAAATGATTGATTGAGAACTCAGCGATAAGGGCGCCTGTCGACAACTACTGATTTTATTTATGAAAAATTCGATCGAACTTAGCCCAGGCACTGGCCAGGTTAGGGTTATTTACAGATCCCCCCACAGAAAGCACGGGCCGTGGGTCTAACGTTTCCTAACCCATACGGGAATCGAACCCATGACGGCACCCATTCGCCTCGCAGTTGCCGGTCCAGCGCTCTACCACTGAGCTATCGCACAACCATAAAATGATTGATTGAGAACTCAGCGATAAGGGCGCCTGTCGACAACTACTGATTTTATTTATGAAAAATTCGATCGAACTTAGCCCAGGCACTGGCCAGGTTAGGGTTATCGGGAGGTGAGGGTTCTTTACAGATCCCCCCACAGAAAGCACGGGCCGTGGGTCTAACGTTTCCTAACCCATACGGGAATCGAACCCATGACGGCACCCATTCGCCTCGCAGTTGCCGGTCCAGCGCTCTACCACTGAGCTATCGCACAACCATAAAATGATTGATTGAGAACTCAGCGATAAGGGCGCCTGTCGACAACTACTGATTTTATTTATGAAAAATTCGATCGAACTTAGCCCAGGCACTGGCCAGGTTAGGGTTATCGGGAGGTGAGGGTTCTTTACAGATCCCCCCACAGAAAGCACGGGCCGTGGGTCTAACGTTTCCTAACCCATACGGGAATCGAACCCATGACGGCACCCATTCGCCTCGCAGTTGCCGGTCCAGCGCTCTACCACTGAGCTATCGCACAACCATAAAATGATTGATTGAGAACTCAGCGATAAGGGCGCCTGTCGACAACTACTGATTTTATTTATGAAAAATTCGATCGAACTTAGCCCAGGCACTGGCCAGGTTAGGGTTATCGGGAGGTGAGGGTTCTTTACAGATCCCCCCACAGAAAGCACGGGCCGTGGGTCTAACGTTTCCTAACCCATACGGGAATCGAACCCATGACGGCACCCATTCGCCTCGCAGTTGCCGGTCCAGCGCTCTACCACTGAGCTATCGCACAACCATAAAATGATTGATTGAGAACTCAGCGATAAGGGGGCCTGTCGACAACTACTGATTTTATTTAT